>NW_027395276.1:600000-890000 GCF_027580225.2 Misgurnus anguillicaudatus | reverse complement strand
CAAAGTAGACTAAAGCAGTGATCAGGGAGCTCGTCACTATCCGTACTGAAGCGAAGATCATTCACCAGCATGACAGAACAGCGAATTACGTGCTCCTTATAATCTTGTCATAAACTAAAATGCACACCTTTGGTTTCTCGAGAGAGAAATCACGGATAATTAGCAAACATCAGACGCTGTGGAAAAATACCTACGAAGTGTAGGACTTTAAACACGTCACGTGTCTTTACGGGATCTTTACAGTGTGAACGCACGCACAGATTCTGGAAAATCATTGGCAGTGTGAATTAACCAAAAATCAAAAGATCCCAAACACATTTTCCATGTATTTTCCATAATTTTTGTTTAAAAATTGCTATGGACACATAGTTCTTCAGCTAGGTTTTCTTAGCGTCCTCCTTCCCTAAATGTCATAAATGTCATGTGACTATAGAGAAATTACACGACAGAGACAATAATCACATAAACACGCACTTCACAAAATTGATTTCCATTTCATGCTTTTCATGCTAAACATCTGCCACTGGTGAAGCTATAATGTAGAACACTCACTATTTATCTTGTGCATGTATTTTAGTTTGTAAAAATAGCAACGCTTTCAAATGACCTCATGTCGCATTCACTGGTGAGACAATGGCAGTAGAAAGCATATAACATTACAATAATAATGAACAGAAACAACACTCGCTCGGTGCAATGTGAATACAACTCTGTTTAGCAATATGATGTGTGATGTCTGTGTGTGCAGGGTGTGTTTGCAGATACAGTTGAACCATACAAGACAAATAAGAAGGCAATAATAGGATTTACTAACAAATATATATCATGATTTCATGAGTTAAATCGCGATTAATCGCAAATTAATCTCACGTTTTTATCTGTCCTAAATTTACCTTAATTTAACACTTTTCAGCTTTTTAATACTCTAATCAACATGGGTGTGGACAAATATCTAGATGTTTGCTGCTGCATCATTTGTGAGCTGTGCTGACAAATTAAGTCAGAATGAGCAAATTATATAAAATTAGTTTTTTATATTTTGACATTCTCTATTACAAAACTGTGAATCTTCAACCTGTTTGAAGTTGACCGAGTCAGCAAAGGTAATTTTGAGAAAAATCCCAAATTACCACAAAATTACCACATCCATACCTTAAAATAATAGATTTAATAAATAGATTTAGCACACACAAAGTCAAAAACAATGTTAAACTTTTGATTGACATTGAGACAGACAACTTTAAGATCTACTATAATGCAATGATCTTTAATGTTAACACATCAGATATTTTTCCACAGATAACCAAACATTCACTTCAGATATAACAGATTATAGGCCCTACCTGCATGAATTCATATCAAAACAGATATTTTTAAAATTGTAATTTTGTGTGGATGTGTAGGCTACATATCGGAGTCGCACACGTTCGCCTCTAAGATCGCTTTTGAGTCTTGTCCCTTTTAACATCAAGCAAGTCCTGCAATTTATTTTCACATGTCTGTATGCTTTAAAAGCAAAACCAAAATACGTGGATGAAGACCCGTCTTTGCATTAAATCATTTATGACGGTTCACCTCTCAGAAAACGTACAAATAAATCATTTTAGATCTTTAATGACTATTTAGACTTTAGAGCATTGGATTTGCTAGACAAGAGCTTAATGTTCTTATTTTTATGAAAACCTCTGACTCATTTAGACAGCATGGGTCACGTAAGGCTGCGTCCTAATATATCCAACTATAGGCTGGACCAAGGGCGTTGCGTTAATCACTGTTAATAAAATTAGTGGTTAAAATGAATTTGCTATAACACGTTATTAACGCGTTAATTTTGACAGCCCTAATATTTAACCACACACACACATACATATATTAATTTCAGAATTAATATATTTATTTATATTTAATTATTTTAATATAATATATTTATATATATATATATATATATATATATATATATATATATATATATATATATATATATATATATATATATATATATATATATATATATATATATATATATATATATATATATATATATATATATATATGGCAGTTTTTAGGGCTGGGTATTGTTAGGAATTTCACAATTTGATTCGATTCCAATTCTTGAGGCTTCGATTCAATTCGATTCGATTCAATTCGATTATTGATTTGTTTGCTTCAATATCGATTCAATAATAAGTAGATACAAAAGTAATTAAGTACCTGAGTAGCCTATATTTTAATTGTAGCTTTTGGTGCAGGCTTGAACGGAGTGCAGCTGCTGTTTGCCATCTTGCTGTTTTGGTAAAGCGTGTTTTGGTAAAGCGTGTCTTGTACAACGCTGAACGCTCTCACTAGAGCAGGGCTATCAGTTAGTGTCACGACTGGTAACAGGAGTGAGGACGCAAGTGCTGGGTTCACCATGAAATAAATAACATTTATTAACAGAACGGAAATAAAACAACAGGCGGGTAAACACAGGAACATCCAACAGAAGGAACAGGAACAGACATGAACGTAATGACAATGACAATGATCCGGCGACAGGTGAGAAACAGACAGCAGTATAAATACACAACACTTAACAGGGAACAGGCGTGATGAATCAGTCCGTGAATGTCCAGGTGACGTAATCGGAGAGACAAACAAAACATGACACGGATCACCGTGACATGACCCCTCCCTCTAAGTGTGGCTACCAGACACTCACCTAAACAAAACAAACACAAAAGTCCGGTAGCGAGAGTCCAAGGGAGGGGTGGAGGGCTTGAGGACCCTGGCGATGCCGGCAGCCGCCGGGACGAAACCAACAGGACGGTGGGCCGGACTACGCCGGGAGAACCGGAGCGATCGCTCCGAGAACCGAGGCAGACGAATTACCCCCCTCCTGGGAATCGCCGACGATCCGATGCCCCCCGGAAGTCATCTCCCGTCCCCTCGCGGAAATGGGGACCCTCACTTCGGTAGCCACCCCGGGGAAAAGATCGGGCGTGGTCCGTTCCGGATCCCCCTACGAGCGGGACGGTGGTCCTCCGAGGGACCGTCGACGACGACGACTCAACCGTTGGGGGACCGCCTGGGCCGATCCTCCTCCCGCAGGCCCGCAGGAGCGAGCGATCGCTCACGGTGGTCCCCAAGAGACATCGGGGCTGGTGGAGAATGAACCCCGATGTCACTACTCCCCCTCGACGAAACTCCTGGGGGAGCCGCCCTCCGTGAACCCGCTGCGTCCAGTCTGGCCGGATCATTCTGTCACGACTGGTAACAGGAGTGAGGACGCAAGTGCTGGGTTCACCATGAAATAAATAACATTTATTAACAGAACGGAAATAAAACAACAGGCGGGTAAACACAGGAACATCCAACAGAAGGAACAGGAACAGACATGAACGTAATGACAATGACAATGATCCGGCGACAGGTGAGAAACAGACAGCAGTATAAATACACAACACTTAACAGGGAACAGGTGTGATGAATCAGTCCGTGAATGTCCAGGTGACGTAATCGGAGAGACAAACAAAACATGACACGGATCACCGTGACAGTTAGTTTGTCATGGGGCCAGTTCATGAAAAGCATCTCAAATAAGGGGCTGAAGATATATCAGTGATTATGACTACATTTTCCTATATTTAAACTGCATAACAACAAAATCAGTGCATTGTACAATAGGCTTTTTCTACAAACATGTATTTTCAAACTGCATACAACAAAATTAGTGCAGTGTAAGATGTCCAAGTAAGCTTTTTCTACATCCAGACATGTTCATATGTTGTATTTTAAAACTGCATAACAACATAAGTGCACTGTAAGATGCTTTAATTTACATTTAAAGGGATAAATAAGAGCCATATCACACTCATTGAGAATTTAACTTATTTACTCACATAAGTACACATAACAAAAAAGTTTACAATATGTAACATAACATTGTTTTATGCTGTTTTTGTCAAAGCTAATTATTTCACTACCCCTATTTAAACTACAAATAGCCATCTTAATAACTGGCAAACATTAGTCTAGCTTCTAATAAGAGAAATTATACTTTTAGATTTCACTAGAGCAATAAAATCAGGTCTATGTTTGTCAGTACATACGCGTTCAGTGGTGCAGGTGTTGGGCACGATGGGTGATTAACTGTTACTAATCGTTTCAATGCGTTTCCTTTATTAAGACATCTAATGTCATTGTGGATAAGCAAGTCATCATTGAGGCGACATATCAAACAACAACCGTCGGAAAAGGCGGTTTTGTAAGATGGAAATACAAGAAGTTAAAACAGCCATAGAGTCCGTGGTCTCACCACTTTCAGTCATCGCGTCTTGATATGCGGGCGCGAGCGGCTTGCGTTGGACCAAAGCGCGAATATAAACACATGACACAGCTGCTCGCACCAGTCACATGACTCGCGCTCTGCATCTCATGCTGTAGCAGGTGCACGTTCATCAACTCGTAACTGTATGGCCCGTTGTCCAACTACATTTATTTTAATTCTACATTTATTTATTCTAGAGATGTCTTTTTCACAGACTACATACGGGGGGCGGGCGGTAGAGTGTTGCCCACCCACAGCGCCGCCACTGGCCGGTAGGCTGAATCGATTCATAGGATTTGATGAATCGATATTGAATTGATGGAACAAATAATTGCAATGCATTGATGAATCGATATTTTTACCCAGCCCTAGCAATTTTACAGTTTTGTCCACGTTTTCATGAGCATCGCTGCTGCAGAAGACATAAATAAAGCTGCCGGTGCATCTATTAGCAGCTTTTTTCTTCGCTTGCCTCACTAAACGGTCCGCAACACACACACATGTGCATGCACAAACACGTGAGGAGAAACTGTGAGGTTGGCAACAGATTTGCATATTATGGGTTGATTGGACAGGTACTCTCACGTAAACACACGCGTAGCTTATTCAGAACCATACATTAGCGGTTTTATGCATTGTTTTTTCACCAAACTGTATTAGAAATTTTAAGTTGAATCAAACATGGTGCACCGCTAAGGATAACGAGACGATTCAATTCTTTTAGATTCTAATGTACAGCAGTGTGTATTTCATTTCATAGATATATTTTATTTTTCCATTTTATATGCTTTTATAACACTGTTTTATTCAACTACAGTAGCACCACTGCTGTTGTTTTACAGCAGTCTACCGCAAATTCAAAACATACAGTAAATCACTGTAAATTAAATGTTAATACCCATAACGCAATGCATATTACAGTAATGAACTGGAAAAGAAAATGATGGTATTTTACTAGGCATTTTGTGGTAAGTAACTGTAGAAATTACAGTTAAGTCTAACAGTGTGGAGATAAGCTAGTTCTACTTACTCGGTGAAAAGAAAGGGAAAAATAAAGCAAAAATGCAATAACTTAATTTATTTGGAAAAACACTTCTGAGTCTGCACTTGAGGGGACAGCTTGTTGTGTGGGCGTCCTGAATCCCATTTGCCTCAAAAATGTGAGAAAGTTTAAACAAAACATTATTTGGCTCTTTTGACCTTCTCTAAACTTTCTGTCTGCTGTTGTCATTGCACCGGCTGTTTTTCTCACATGCCTTTTACCTTCCCTTAGTTTTACAATATTCACAAAAATCTCCCTAAGCAAAGCTCTGATCATGTACAACATAACCTCTTACATTTCTCTAATATTTTGAGCGTTTAATAAATGGTTACTGAATGTGTCTACTGTTGTAAGTGTGTCTTAGAAGCTTTTCAAGGTTTGTACTTTCAAAAATGTATACTTTTTTTGGTGTATTGTTCCTGTTTCATTCACAGGAGAACGTTACGAAATGTTTTCTCAAGCTTAACCCTTTGTAAATGTAATATTAAACTTTTGCACAGACTGAAAACTTCAAACTGAACAACCTTTGCACAGCCTTGGACCATTTTTCTGCTGCTTTCTAACTCGCGTTTATCTTCTGTCTGTCTTTTAGAAAACATTGTCTCGTGTTAAGGTCAAATAAAAGTTATATGAATATTAGTATAAACTTAGCTTATCAACCATTTGTAACTTAATGTGTCTTTGTCAGTATGGTGTTTGTGGTTTGCGGCACAGCTCTATCGGATGGCGTTTGCAGGAAAAGCATACGGATGGCCTTCGGATTTGGACAGTTCTATCCCTATGATTTACTCAAAGCAGGCAAGGTGCCCTTTGAAACGATGCATCTCAACAATTATGTCGACACCTTTTTGTGTTTCCAAATGGCAAGTTGAAATTAAGTGGAGGAAAGATGAATGTGGTGCAGTTCCTGACATTTTGCCAAAGCTAATTATACTTGTCATTTTCAATTGAGACAAACAAAATCATTGTGTTGCTAATTATGTTGTCAACAATGTTCAACCAAGCTACTTGCACAATTGATTATCATGGGCTGGGTGCTGGCAACGGTATAAACATATGAGAACTCGGAGGAATTTTGGTGAGTATTGAACCTTTTAGCAGAAATTAATCAAATCATCATTGGCTGAATTCTGTGTGTGTGTGTAATGAATGAGGAAATGTGATTGTTGTCAGGTATAAAACCTGTGGTGTTTTATCATGCAAATGAGCAAGCCAGGTTTGCATTTGTACTGTACTGAAATGGTTTCTGTTTTTTTGTGTGCCAGATGTGATTGGGGTCCAGATGTCAATAACTTATGGTGCTTTTCCATTGCATAGTACCCCACGGTTTGGTGGGTTGGGTCAGCTTACTTTTGTGAGCTTTTCCACTGGGTGCAGTACGTAGTACCTGATACTTTTTTTAGTAACACCTCGGTCGGGATTCCAAGCACCCGAGCTGATACCAAAATGTGACATGAAAACACTGTAGATTACTGATTTGTCTGAAAGAAACGTCACTAACAGCGTCATCGCTATAATGTACAAGATTAGCTTTACCTTCATGCTAGCTTGTGCCATCTCGACCAAACATGTTGTCATCTGTGTTCTGCTATAAGTTCCCAAACTCCCTTTTAGCGATGAAAAACATCCACAGCTTGAAAATCAGGAACACCAGAACAGTTTTTTCCAGACTTGCATTTTGTGGTGGCACATTCGCGGCACGTGTGTTCACATACTGTATATGCTTAAATGCAACTTAAATGAGGCTCAGCAGAGCGTGTCGACTGATGCCACGGGTTTTTGTACAGAAACTGTCATGTAAGACAAAAGTAGTGATAAACGCGATGTGCAAACATCTATTTGTGGTGGCCAATTTTAGTTTTGTGGCGGACTGAGAAATAAATAAATGTATATGAATGTACATCAACGCTCTCAGTTGTATGATGCCACAGGAGTAGGCAGCGCAAATATAACGACACGCCTATAATCCCTCCCACTGCGAAGTGTTACTAAACTCGATGGAAAAGCTAACCAAGCCAAAGTGAGGTGAGCTGACCCGACCTGACCCAAACCAAACCTTGGGGTACTATGCGATGGAAAAGCACCATAACTTGTCCCTCTGCGTGTAAACTAGACTTGTAATTTTAAACAAATTTACTATGGGTTTCTCATTTTGTTAGCTTTTTTATTTTTTTCAAACTAATATTGCTAATTTAAGTTAAATTAAAGTACGAAGGCGGCCATCTTTGCAACGCAGTTATGTCAGTCATGCAAGATTAAAGTCCTATATCTACTTAATGGGGAAAGACAGAAAACCATGTGTAAAAATCACAATTAAAGTTTTTATGACCAACCATAAATTAACTGTACCATTACTTGTTACTTAAAGAGCCCCTATACAACATGATCTCACGGTAAGTTATGTTATAGTCACGAAAAATTGGATTCATAAATTCAACTTTTATTCATGCCTTAACCCTAATAAGTCCCTTGGGGTCAATCTTACCCCCAAGCCACTTTTCTTTTTGTGGAATAAGATTTTGTGAGTTTTCCAGATTATCTGTCAAGATTCATATAAATTCATATAAAAAAAAACTAGGCTTGATTCGGTCGTTCTAAAGAGGTGTAAAAAAATTCACCAAAAGAGGCCGTTTGGGGGTAAAAATGACCCAAATTTAAATAAATGGGAAATGCAAAAAAAAAAAAAATTATTGTTATTCATCAAATAAAATCAATGCATCAAGAATAAATCTGAAAATTTTGACACAGAAAGGAAGGCCTGGTACTTGAGCACAAATGCAGTATAGAAAAGACATGCTCAATCACACACGCACGCGCGCGCACACACACACACACACACTTACATTTAATCAAATTTCTGTGACATTTTGTAAAAACAGACATTTCAAAATGCATCAAAAACTACAAAAATTATACTATTTGAAATAATATTTATTTTTAAGTCATTTCTAATGTTTATATAAACATAAATTCACAAAATGTATCACTAAAGCTGATTTTTTTCTAAACACCAAATGGCCGAATTCAACACATAACATCTAGATCAATATCTACAAACAATTTAGATCAAATTTAGATAATAATTTATGTGAAATTTTTCATAAAAAATTGATATTTTACAGGCAAGCTAAAGGTGTAGTTGAGGAATTGAGTAGTAAACAGGTAGTACAAAAGTACTTCATATCTCCCAAAACAGCATTAATGTATAGATGGGAAGTAAACAAAAAAATATGTATTATTTGTATCAGTAAAATTGTATATATTTTTTGTAATCACCCTTTTAATTTCTGGGGTCATTTTTACCCCCAACTGTAACGTATACAGGAAAATAGGGGCTTATGAGGGTTAAACAACAGTCTTTTCGTGTCACTCAGCACGAATTTCTATAAATAGTTTTTCGTGTCTGTGGCACGACTTTCCTCTTTCGTGTCATTTTATGTATTGTTTTCTCATTTTTTCCCCCTATTTTTAAATCATTGACGCTTGGGGTTGGGATGTCTAAAAATGTAACAGAAAGTGATTCTAACCCCAACCCCAAGCGACAATGGTAAGAAAATAGAAAAAAACAATGAGAAAACAATACATAAAATGACACGAAAAAGAAAGTCGTGCAATGCACACGATAAACTATTTATAGAAATTTGTGCGAGTGATACGAAAAAGACATTCTGCTCAAGGCACAAAAAAAGCAGAATTTCGTGCCGTGGACACAAATAAATTAATCAAATTTTTCGTGACTACAACACGACTTTCCGTGAGATCAGTCTGCTCTATATGTTGCAAAAAAGTTTTTTTTGTGTATTTGGTATAATACAATATGTTTGCGTGGTTTATGGTTAAAAACATACATTTTCTTTTACATTCCGTACGTTATTGTTGCTCTTCTATGCCCTGCCTCTCTGAAACACTCTGAATTTGGACAAAGCTCATCGTTCTGAAAAGCACGGTGATCTTAGATTGGCCAACAAAAGCCCAATTTAAAGTCGTGCGTAAGCTATACGCCGTAAGTAATCCGTAGCTTGTGTGTAGCTCTGCGTAGCCTGACGTGCACCTCGCAAAATTTTTAAATAGCGTGACAGTTCTGCGCGGACCGCAATCGCTGTGATTGGTCCACTAGAACCCCTCCCATCAGGTTAAAAACAGCGTCACATGTATTTCCGTTTGCGACGGTGAGAATAAAGATGGATCAAGTTGAGGAGTGATGTAACTCAAACTGCAACATTAGTCGCCGTTTATTTACTTCAATCACTGCTGGTCATCTCAAATCATACACAAAAAGTTGCTGTTTCTTCTTCGTTTGTGGGTTAACTTGACAAACTGCTTCTTCATTGACGGTCGCGCTGCTACTGTGGTTACACACATGGATACTGCTTGGTCCACGTGTGTGTTTGCACGTTGTCGCGGAAGAAGACACAAAAGTATAAATGAAAACCGACGCGGAACTTATGCCGTAAGACCTACGCACAACCATAACGAGGCCTTAACCAGTGTGTTGTGTTTGGCCAAATACGTCCTCACTACCTTATCAATACGAGCTGAATATAATCCAGAAAATGCCGACCTGGCGCCAGACATAAATTCTCAGACATTCTCTTCATTTTTTTACATGTGCACAAATGATATCAACCTTACTGCAATGCTAAATATCATTCATTATGAATGAAATGGATAAAAAAACGAGAAAGAACTGACATACATCTCCATTGACGCAATACAACGTAGGAGTCGTAAAGATTGGACAAAGGCTACTGAAGCAGTCTAAACACACAGTCGCAAGGCTCGACATCAAAAGGCCAAGTAAAAGAGAATTTTACTTGCCCGACCGGACAAGCAGCCTATCTGATTAAAACGGCAATAACAATCACCAACACGCGATAATGATTCTGCATCCTTTAGTTTCAATGGCGACCGAAAGAGCATATTGTAATTATGCTAACAAGGCTGCGCTGCCTCTCGAGGAGAAATCGAAACAAATGAGTGCAGCAAACACAAAGTGAGTTGTGTTAACAAAGTGAGTTAAGATACTGCGGTAAAAATGTGGAGTTTTTAATAACATGATACCGTTAAGCAACATCACATCACGATGAAAAATGTGACACCGCTTTTATATGACAGTTCACTAAACAAGTAATTAATATTAAGTCACTTAAATTTTAGACGCAATATTGACTCTTTTTGTTGTTTCAGCAGCAAAAAATAGTTAAAGCATCACAGCAGACCGCGCTCACTATTGACAAACCAATCAAATAAATTTAAATATATGTATTTAAATCAGACCAAACTCATTTTTATTTTTATTCAGGAGTAAAGATAAGGATACTTAAACATAAAACCATGTCTGCATTTGTGATTGTAGAAACAACAAACAACAAGCGCTATTCTGCACTGCTCAACCTTGCATTTGAATCATGATTTAGTCAGTAGTAAATTATTTAAATATGAAAACTAGGGCTGTGCAAAAATATTGATACAGCTAACTATCGTGATACATTTTTCCACGACAGTATATCGGTATTTCA
Organism: Misgurnus anguillicaudatus; assembly: GCF_027580225.2. Taxonomy (NCBI): domain Eukaryota; kingdom Metazoa; phylum Chordata; class Actinopteri; order Cypriniformes; family Cobitidae; genus Misgurnus; species Misgurnus anguillicaudatus. The sequence goes on along the minus strand of NW_027395276.1, from coordinate 879,133 downwards.
ATCTCTACTATCGATATTAAAAAAAAAAAAAAAAAAAAACCACATAAAATCCCTCTGTGTGCGTCAAACGACCTCCTCCGCCGCTGTCCAGTTGTCTGTCATATACGATCCTTGTGTTCGTTGTAGTCCAAGAAAAGAGATATAAGTTGGAAATGATAACTTGCGTCATTGTCTCCTTTGGGATTTGCATCATATCATATGTTAGTTAGTATTAGTAAGCAAAAACACCCCTACCTCAGTTTTCTGAACTTTATGTCGATGCTCAGATTTTAAAAGCATTTTCTGGTCGTGTTACATTTGTTTTATTTGTTATTAATAGCATACCACATGCCATTTAAGTATCTGAAGAAATTAATAGAAAAACACATCAAGCAATAAACAAAGTTTCGTTTCATTGTGCAAATAAGGTCAAACATGAGATTAATGAAGCACTGGATGATGAGGTGTTACTTCAAGGTACAGTAATGAAGTAGGCAACACCTATTTCAGATATTACCTTTAATGAACACGATGCATTTTACAGCCGTGACCGGAACCTTTCTTGTGCATTCATAACCGAACGCATAGTTGAGACGCAGATCTTTTAAATGAAAGAAGTCTGTGCTATGATGAACAGCTGCAAAGCATCAGATGAGAAGATAAAAGAATAGATGTGCCTAAATATCGAGCACTTACGCATACTTCACCAAGAATCCGACTGTTTACACCCTAGGACAAACACTTTGTCTTTTCTGATCACTTCGTGGAAGTACAGAATTGCTTCTGGCAATCCGAACGTTAAATGGCAGCGACCTTTCTTTGATTGTGACATATTGAGTTCACTCCAACAAGCTTCTCTGCGTCATCACGCATTGGATCTAGCATCGCCTTTCCGTGCTTGGGAAGCATTGGGCCGTATGCGAATCTGGTCATTTGCCAAGGAATCCGATTATGGTTTCGACTAAAGTGTCTATGCTATATAAACGCCTGCAATAAAATCTCATGATTTCAAAACATGAGCAGCTATAGCAACAATTGCCTTTCAGTCAGCCACAAAGCTTGGCAAGTATACAGCTGTTAAAAAAGATCCATATCACGTTGTTTTTCTTCCACAGACTTTTATACTCAAAGTCATTGGAAGGCTTTATCACATAGGCATGAGTCCATGTCAATTTGTAGGGAAGGAAAAAGTCATTTGTCTTCTAATCGTTCCCTTGAGTCCCGCTTTGAGTACGGTTGAGCAAATCGTTGGTCTCAGACGTTTTAAGAGGTTTTATAAATACAGATTCTCGTTTACAGATGAAAAACTTTATCTGGGGCAACACTGGTCAAGTTTCAGTCGTTTAACTCTTTATGTGCCAAAATATACCTTCCGGTATTTAAAGGGCACCTATTTCATTGCTAAAACACTTTATTTTGTGTATTTGTTATAATACAATGTGTTTATGCATTTTTGTAGCTCCAGATTTCACTCTCTTCCTGAAACGCACAAATTTAAAAAGCTCTGTTTCCCTGATTGGCCAGCTAATCTGTACGTTGTGATTGGCCTGAATACCTCTGACGTCAGCCGGAAATGTGACGCTCCTTATCATGTTTGAAAGATTCGCTCACAATGTAATGCTAACAGGAAGTATCCAATCCCAGGAAGTAAACTGTTGCCTACAATCCGTGTGTTTGTTGTAGTCCAAGAAAAGAGATTTATGTTGGAGGCGATAAATCGCTTCATCGTTTATGCATATCGTTAATATTTACTATTATACAACAGTTCTTTCTGGTTCTCGAATCTGATTGGCTAAGAGCTATGTGATATTGTACTGATAACGGCACAGTAACCGCTTCACCTTTCGTATCATTCCGCCACCTAGTGAATGGAGGTCCTAAACAGGCTCATCTCTGAATGGAAAAACACAGATGCCCTGTTTTGAATCACTCTCCGTGTGTCTCATTAGTTCACTAGCTCATAAATCAGTCTGTGAATCCCCAATCGGAAGTTATTATTCCGTCAAAGATCAGCGCTCTTGGATGTTACGTTAAAGTTAATGGGATTAATGTCTTGTCACATCATGTGGAGGATTAACACTTGGAAAGAGGAATGTAAACACATTTTTTTCTGGAGCTATATCTCTTATCAGAACGCGAAAACACCGTGGAACTGCAGGTAAGCACCGCAGCTTTTAAATGTGGACATTGATCATTTATTTAATCGTGACGTGACTATTAAAACATGTTATGAGAATATCCCCACTGGTATATTTATAAGCAGCATGCAAAACATTTCTCTGACACTTATAAAAACAGTTTTATATAGTACTGACAAGAACGAAGTTTAATAATAATCGAGTGCTCGTATCGCGTTAAGAGTAAATGGGAAACCAATAGTAACATTATATAAGTATAGTTTTATTCACTTTTACCTCGCGCCAAAACAATAACAACACAAAAGACACTAAATATGAATAAGAAAACAAGTAATAGTTTTATCATGATACCAAATACTGTTGATTTGATCTCATTTTGACCATCAAAAACAAACAAGGCCAACATGAGAGCCAGGGAATCCCTGTCAAAGATGTAGCCCAGAGAGGGCGGTGGTCAGCAGGGTGAGTGAACACTGACGTCCGCTCATGCTTTGGTTCTCATACGTACCGAATCTCACTGAGCAAACGTTCAAACAGGCGCTATCTTTACTAATCGACTGCAGATTTAAATATAATAAATATATATTCTCGACTGAACTAATCTTAAAACTACACTTTGTGACCAAGAAACGTTAATATAAAGAAACGCCTATCCGTCCATTGAGTTATTATGAGATTCAAAGCAGCCGAAAGTGTTACCTGTCATTCTGGCAGCCCTCAAATCCGTGGCGGAAGAAGTAGTTCTCAAACAAAGAGGCTTTTAAAATAACTCCGTTGTTGTTTTCTAGTTTTCTTTTTTCAAACGTGTGCCGTCGAACTGTTGTATAAAAGCAATATCGCTCTCGGAGTCGTGTGATATAGCTCTATATCATCACGGCTGTGATTAGGCCAGAGGCACGAGGCCATAAACGTCTCGAGCGATATTGCTTAAATACACACTTACACACCAAAGGAAATGTAAAAACGTGAATTGGACAATAGGTGCTCTTTAAGAGAATCGCCACTACCAGCTTGGGCTGTTTCGAGCAAACCTGTTGTCATCTGTGCTTTGTTGTAAGTTTACAGGAAATTTAGGAAATTTAAAATTGTGAATCAGACGATTGTTGCTCTTTAAACTCCGCTCTTTAGAGATACATTCTTTTTTTTCAATTTTGCAAAATTGTCCTATTGCTTATTACACTAATGTATCAATTAGGGACCTAAGGTGCAGGATTTCTTAGATTTAATTTGCATAGGAAAATATGAAATAATGCAGTGCTTTGTGTAAAATCTGTGAACTTGTTAATTGTCTTGTATATGACATGTTTTTGTATGTAATGTCAATGTTGCACACTGGGTGGCGTTGTGAGTATAATAGCATAGAGATCTATAATACCTGGAGAACACTGTTTGCACTCCCATTCGTCTCAACGGCAGTTGCTTGGCCGGCTCAGGACCACCAAGAAACGTTTGACTTAAATCTTTCAGCGGTGTTATTTGAGCCGATCACATTGAAATGTCGTGTGGCTGATGTACATCATGACATCAAAATTACATCATGATTATGCTGATTGGTTGACAGTACCACAGGAATGCACACAGTTTCATACTAGTGGATATACTGAACTGTGATGTGAACCGAGCCAGTTGGGTTGTAATTTAAACTATGATGGGTTGTTTTAACCCATTATCAATTATAAACATTTTCTGGTTTAATGTAACCCGACAGCTGGGTTTGACCTAGCGCCGAGTTGAAAATAAGCCAACATTTTTTTAAAGAGTATAATATAATAAACACATTTCATTCTTATACTGCTTGCAAAACATTGTTTGGTTACTTTAATGACCTTCAACAGAGTTAAACAATAGATTATGTACTCACAGTCTAAAAATGCTGGGTTATGTTTAACTCAGCGTTGGGGCAAAATGGGTCGAGCCCAGAAAATGACCGTGTTGAAAAAAAACAGCATACCAGCAAGACCAGCATATGTTGTGTTTTGGTACTGGTTTGCTGGTATGCTGGTGAACACCAGCTAAACTAGCACCAAACCAGCATGGACCAGCATGGAAACGATGCCGGTCTATGCTGTTTTTTCAGCAGGGGTGTTAGATTAACCCAGAACATTTTTATATTTCACACAAATAACCCACCATTTTGTAGAGTTTACAACATTTAGCAGTAGGAGTTAATTGTACAATGCTAACCATTTTAAAGAGTTACTGGTGTTAAAGTGCCCATTCCTTTTACCCATATTCAAAGCTTAACATGACTAAAGACTTCAGCCTAATTAAGATGAAACACAAAAAAAGAAAAAAAAATCAATAATGATGTTTCACTCTTTCACTATTTCCCAAATATAGGAAGTCAACTTAGGTAATTCTTAACTATTGCAGGCTACTGGTCAACTAGCTATTTGGTGCTTACCTGTAAGTAAGTGCTACAGATTCTTGAATTCTTGCCTGGCGCCAAACCTCTCTTTGCACAGCGGTGATCCATACTCACCGTCTACCCTTGTTTTTAGGAAACCAAAACATTTTTATTTTCCACAAGGTATTTGTTCCAGAGGTCAGTTTAGTCGCTAGCCAGACCGATAAACAAACACAGACAAGAAGTTAACTTCGGGCCAGGTGCAAAACCGGGACAACATGCGGGCGTCCGATTCTTTACAGATTTCTTTACCGGATAAAACTAAAATAACAGCCTCATGCAAAGCATTCTGGGAAACAAAATCTGAAGGAAAAAAACAGAAAATGTTAATGAGGATTTCTTGCACCCAGAATGCTTTGCATGAGGCTATTAATTTATAGTTTTATTCTGTAAAGAATAAGATAAAGACTTATTAATGTTTAATGTTCATTTAACTTTGAACAAACTGATGCTCGTAAATAACATCAATTCAAATCTACATAGTTACGGGCAAACAGCTGCATAAATACAGCATTTTTTTATTTTAAAAATCGTTTTCTAATATCTATATAGAAGGTATGTTGCTTTATTAAAGAGCTCATCCCTCAATTTAAAGGTGCAGCTTGTAGAATCCACCGCTAGAGGGCGCACGATCACAACAATAACAATGACGTAGATTAATGACGCTCTGAAGAAGCGTGGAATGATGGGATTTGTTGTCTTTAACTCAACAGCTGATGGCCATCAATCAGACGGGAACGAGAAATCATGTTAATGGATGAGGTAAAGTAATCAAGTTTTATAACTGTTGCGTTTGATGACATTGTTTTATTTGTTGTTACAGTGTTAGTCCAATAAAATGGTGTGTTAACACAGCACTGAATAAGTGTTCAGATCAACAAACTTACAATCTAGAATGATTTTTCACATAATGTATTGACAGTACAATTTTTATTGTGAGGTTATGATGTAAAATTATGATTGCTACATTGAACACCAACAAACTCTATCCAATGCTGGATTTAGTAAGTGTCTGAAAATGACCATTTCGGGATGACACCACTAAATGTTGCGTTATGTTAAATACCTCTTGATGTGCACTAAACCGTCTGCGGTAAGACGCACTGATTACAGTCTACACACTAATCTTGTGATCAATATAATAGCATAAGATTTTTGAATGGTTATGAATCAAAGCAACTCGCCTGTCGCGTAAAACACAAGCAAGATTGGCATCTCTGTCTAGTTAAATGTTGTCGTGAAACTCTCTCCATCCAAATAATGCACAACCCAATCTCACGGAAATTCGTGTTATAATCACCGAAAATGTGATTAATCTTTTCATGTTACTGACAAGAATTTCTGCTGTTTTTCGTGTCTCTATGGAGCACGAATGTGTTTTTCTATTCATGGTTTTCGTGTCTGTGCCATGACTTTCTTTATTGTGTCATTTTAAATTTAAAAGTTTTCTCGTCCTTTTTTCCTATTTTTTTTACCATTGTCGATTGGGGTTTGGGTTAGAATCACTTTCTACGACTTCCTAACCCAAACCCCAACTCAAACCCCAACTCCAGAAAATGGTTTTAAAGCGGACGAAAAACATGTAGAAACCAATGCATAAAATTACATCCTAACGCAAACCCTGAATCTAACCCCAAGCGACAACGATTTAAAAATATGAAAAAATTTTGAGAAAAAAAATGACACGATAAAGAAAGTCGTGGCACAGACACGAAAAACCATTGATAGAAATTCGTGCTGGGAAGCATGAAAAGAAATTTGTGCTCCAGACGCACGAAAAACAGCAGAAATTCGTGTCAGTAACATGAATAAATTAATCAAATTTTTCGTGCCAATAACACGACTTACCCTGAAATAGTGTAGCAACGCAACATTGATATTGATCCTCATTCTTTCTCTCTTATTTGTCCCAAACTCTTCTTGGGTCTTTTGGTTGGACGTACGCTTACGGGAGCTGTCTTTGCCGACACAACCAGCGGCAGACAGTAAAGAGTAAAGGGCGATTTATAGTCGTGCGTAGGTTCTACGCCGTAGCTACGGTGTAGGCTATTCGTAGCATGTGCATAGCTCTGCGTAGCCTGACGCGCACCTCGCAAAAATTTTAACAGCGCGTCAGATCTACGCGGACCGCAAGCGCTGTGATTGATCCACCAGAACCCCTCCCGTCAGGTAAAAAAAACTGCGTCATAGCTATTTCCGTTTGTGACGGTGAAAACAAAGATGAGCCAAGTTGAGAAGTGATTTAACTCAAACTGCATCAGAAGTCGTTGTTTATTTACTTCCATCATTGCTGGTCTTCTAAAATTATACACAACAAGTTGCTGTTTCTTCTTCGTTTGTGGGTTAACTTGCTAAGCTTCTTCTTCTCTGACTGTCGCGCTGCTACTGTGGTTACATGCGTGGTTACTGCCTACCAGCGGTCTGCACGTGTGTTTGTACGTCGACGCGGACGACGACGCAAAAGTATAAATGAAAACCGACGCAGAACCTACGCTGTCGCGGCTACGCCGTAGGACCTACGCACGACTATAATGAGCCCTTAATCGTAGTTCATAAACAAGTGAGTAGCCCGACAGGCGCTAACGCATACTTCCGCATTTGTCCACGACACATTGTTGTCATGTGTTTTTTACATTAGTAAAGGCGGTAACAAAAGGTAACGTGGATATTAACGTCATTGACAGGCGACTACACTGCCCCGTGTCTCACGATTTACAAGTAGTTGAAAACATTATATATATTGATAGTAATCAGCAAAATATATAACACTGGCCTAGTAGTTTTTGGATATTTTACTGCAAATATCTTACAAATTGCACCTTTAAAATGCTTATGGTAGCCACTTGAGGACAAAACTGTTGTTGTCTGAGGCGACGTAGGGACGAAACGCCCTCTGTAGAGCATAACCTCCAGACTGAACACGACTGTATGAGCATACATTATATAAATATCATTGTGATGTGTCCAGTTAGTGGAATATAGTGAGTTAGTAAATGTACATAAGATTTAATCAAAGTGCATTGTGGGTAACAATAGAGAGAACAAATTTAGTGAAACTACACTAGCGTGTTACATGAAGCCACTCTTAGTTTTAAACCTCAACATGAATTTCTCCCACTGTGTTCCAAGGAAAACTTGGACATATTCGAGTGAATTATCCTTGAACAAAACTGCACAATAAAATGGTGGAGAAAATTGCCCAGTGGTGGCTATAGAAGGAAAGTAGATTTTTTTCTCTCTTAAAAACTATTTTGGGTGTTCCCGGTGTTTCTATTGCTCAATTGGTACAGCATGCTGCTTTTGGGGAACACACCATACTTTTAGTGCACCGTAAGTCGCTTTGGATAAAAATGAATGCCAAATGCAAAGACGAACCCAACAGGAATAAATGATTGTGAAAGCCAAGGGTGTCCTAACCGAAACCCTGTGTGATGCCGTTGAATGTGAAATGAATTTGTCCGTAGAGAAGGTGGGGGGTTTGCGTTGGACAGAGCGGTCATCGTTCAAATCGACCTGTCTATATCACTTCACTCCCAGTCCATGAGGACACCTTGTACATTCATGAAAGTGTGGTTTGGGAAAGGAGAGATGGTGGATTTATGGTTGTGGTGAGGCAATAAGAAGCTAGTGTGCCTTATCACACAGCGCCAGCAATTTTGTATAGTGCTACTGGGAATCTTCTCTGCCCCGCTGTCATCAAACAGACATCAACAGGCTTTCCACTAAACCTGTGTGTAATCTTCATATTACTCCTGCCAAGAGACAAATGAAGTTGCAGGGATATAAATAAATATTACAATTTCTATAAATACTCCCATTGCATTTATCATTTGGGGACTTAAATATACTGAAGGTTTCATTTGAACACGGTTCTGGTTGTTATATACGGTTTGTCAATATACGGGTGATTCTCACGGAACCATTGAAACACCACGGCATTAATGATTTTAGCTTTAAAATGTGTAATATAGTAACATTAAAAAGCATCAGAATTAACACAATACTGTGTTCTACCTTGCACAATGTGTGATTTCAACATAAGAATTTATAATTGTAAATTTTATCTAATTTTCTGCTGAAATTCTCATTACCGCAATGTGTCCTGCTGTGTTTGAACATGCGTTATGTTGTAATTTAATCAAATTAACACAAAAATATTAAGAAAAAAAATAAATGGATGTTTTGCTAGACTACTTTAGATGACAGAAAAATATTTACTGAATATTCATGTATAATAATAATGAAGAAAATTTTGGAAAATGATGTGTCCATGCCTGATGTTCTCATCCTCCGCAACACTTTTTGAGAACAGTTTAAGCACACATACAGAATTTTAATAAAGTTTGATTTTGAGTGACCAAGCACATGGACCAGTTACTTCAAGATGGCTACCAGGTAAGATCATTTTTTTACAGTTAATTTGAAATATTGTCTTGTCAGAATGCTTACACAACATTTTGATTATCATTACCGCAACAGATGCTTATTAAATGTTAATTTAATTAATAGAAGCATAATACTTTGATTTTAAATGCATGTGCAGAATCTCCAAATTATGTTCTTTCAGGTTTGTCATGTCATTTTGAAAATATATCAGTGTTGATGTTTTCTGACTGTTGCGGTAATGAGATTTTTTAGGACTATTTTTTAAAATTATGTTACAAAAAGTGTTAAATGATAAGTAAAAGTTTTTAAATTAATGTTCCCATTTACTCCAGACTTTGTTTTTCGATGTCTGGTGGGAAAAATAGTAAATTTAAGCAATTTTTACATTTTCATGCTTGACATTTTTAAAACCAAGTTCTCGTGAGAATCACCCATACAGAGGGCGGCTATAAATGCAGATTTATTTATATGCATATATTGTATGACTGTATATTAATTTTAGGTTTCAATTTCATTTTAATATAACGTTTAACATCACCTGCGCAGGAACCCTGTAACGTCAACGCTTCATTTACTAGCATAAATTATTTCCAGTTTTAATTGAAAGTGATCCAGGTGCATGATGAATGATGACAGACAATTCACTCTTTTCCAAACACTGGACAATGATTGTTATTTCATTTTAGTTGGCATTGTTCTCATGCTGGATTTCTTTTAGTCTGCAATGACTGATTTATTTTATGCACCATGCAGTGGAAACTCGTGAAATTTGTTGGAAGATGGATGGTTTAGCTTGGTGTCCAAAATAATCAGACAATTTTGTTTCAGGATGGCTAAACTGTAGTCTAGGTGCCTCTTATGTCCAACGCAACACAAACAGACCGGAGGAATTGGACACAAAAATTAAAGGCATCTGGCTGAATAGTAAGAGATCAGCAGCATGAACGAGAAGGTCCTGGATGAGACCCGGCCGTGGGCGCTTCCTCTGACCACCGCTGTTGTGCCCTTGGACAAAACACAAAACCTCCATCTGCCCGAGCGCTGTCTAGTTTCATTGCGCCTGTGCTCTGCTCTCTATCTGGCTGAGATAACAGTAAAATATGCAAAGAGAGAATTTGTACACGTGTATGCAAACGCACGCAAGATATGGAAAGGCAGTTAAATGGGCGGTAGCTCGTGTATGTGTGACACCAGAGGGCAGATGAGGGTTGTGGGGGAATTTAAGTCAGGCTTTCAACCACATTTTCACCCAATACCCCAATTCCCACCCCCTAAATCCAGCTCGTTGTCCCAGAGTTTGTGAAAGGCAGAGATTATCCGTGCACATTGGCTATAGTTACAGCTTTGTGGCTGTGCAGCTGGTGCTAATAAGCGGCCCGGGCAGAATGAGCACAGGCGGAATGTTGATGATGAAAATCTCTGGAATTTCAAACGGAGCTCAAGGCGTTGAGGAAGAACAAAAATGATACCAATGGAAACATAAAACACGGCTTTCTAAAAATGGATTTTGTTTGTGTTTTTCACAACATTTCAAAGCTCTTTCTCCGCTCATACAGTTTGTAGTCTCTCAATGTGTTAGACACTGATAAAAATACAGACATTTGCCTTTATAAAAAAGGTTTTGAGTAATTGTGATAATTACATATTGTATTTTTCAATTACGTAAAATCATTGGTAAACCATTGCTACAACAACATAACAAAACAAACCACTTTTATTGTAGTAAAACCAATATTTTGCCAATCAATGCACCAAATAAAAATGTTTACTACAAAAATACCATGGTTAATTTTCATAATGGTTGGCTTTGAATAATATGGGTAAACCATTGTTACTACAAAATAACAAAAGAAACCATTTTACTGTAGTAAAATCATGATTTGCCAATCAATGCACTAAAAACATGGTTACTACAAAAATAGCATGGTTATTTTTCGTAAGGGTTGGTTTTGAGTAATTGTGCTAAATACATATTGTATTTTATAATTACATAAAATCTTGTGTAAACCATTGCTACAACAAAATAACAAAACAAACTACTTTTACTGTAGTAAAACCACGATTTTGCCAATCAATGGACCAAATAAAAATGGTTATTACAAAAATACCATGGTTTTAATCATAAGGGTTGGTTTTGAGTATTGTGTTTATTACATATTGTATTTTTTCCAATTACGTAAAATCTTGGGTAAACCATTGTTACTAAAAAAATAACAAAACACATCATGTTTACTGTAGTAAAACCAATATTTGCCCATCAATGCACTAAAAACATGGTTACTACAAAAATATCATAGTTTTAATCATAAGGGTTGGTTTTGAGTATTGTGCTAATTACATATTGTATTTTTTCCAATTACGTAAAATCTTAAAATCAGGGTAAACCATTGTTCCTACAAAATAACAAAACAAACCATGTTTACTGTAGTAAAACCATGATATGTCCGTCAATATACTAAAAAGCATGGTTACTAAAAAAGTAGCATGGTTAATTTTTTATAACGGTTGGTTTTTAATAATTGTGATAATTACATATTGTATTTTTCAATTACGTAAAATCATTGGTAAACCATTGCTACAACAAAATAACAAAACAAACAATTTTTACTGTAGTAAAGCCATGATTTTGCCAATCAATGCACCAAATAAAAATGGTTATTAGAAAAATAACATGGTTCATTTTCATAATTGTTGGCTTTGAAAAATATGGGTAAAACTTTGTTACTACTAAATAATAAACCATGTTTACTGTAGTAAAACAATTATTTGCCCATCAATGCACTAAAAACATGGTTACTACAAAAATATCATGGTTAATTTTCGTAAGGTTTGGTTTTGAGTAATTGTGCTAATTACATATTGTAATTTTTTTCCAATTACCTAAAATCTTGGGTAAACCATTGTTACTACAAAATAACAAAACAAACCATGTTTACTGTAGTAAAACCATGATTTGACCATCAATATACTAAAAAGCATGGTTACTACAAAAAATGTATGCTTACTTTTCCAACATGATCTCACAAAGTTCCGTGGGATAGTCACGGAATTTTGTGCTAATTTTTCCGTGGCATTCTCACGGATCTCCGCATTTTTCCGTGGTCCTGCTACGGACTTTCTTTTTCCGTGGCATTCTCACGGATTGGTTACTCAACTGCTTTTTCCTATTTTCAAACCATTTTCGCTTCGGTTTAGGGTTAGATTTGGTGTTTGCGTTAGTATGTCACTTTAAATATTGGTTCATACTACTTTTTCTGCTTTATTCTTTTATATTTTATAAACTTTAAACAATTGTTGCCTGGCGTTGGGGTTAGAGTTGGGTTTGGGTAGGGATGTCATTTCATGTAAATCTAACCCTAAACCGAAGCGAAAATGGTAAGAAAATAGGACAAAACCGTTGAGTAACCAATCCGTGAGAATGCCACGGAAAAAGACAGTCCGTAACAGGGCCACGGAAAAATGCGGAGATCCGTGAGAATGCCACGGAAAATGAGCACAAAATTCCGTGACTATGCCACGGAAACTTGTGCACTTTTCATAATGGTTGGTTTTGAGTAATTGTGCTAATTACATATTGTATTTTTCAATTACGTAAAATCATTGGTGAACCATCGTTACAACAAAATAACCAAACAAATTTTTACTGTAGTAAAACCATGATTTTGCCAATCAATGCACCAAATAAAAATGTTTACTACAAAAATACCATGGCTAATTTTCATAATGGTTGGCTTTGAATAATATGGGTAAACCATTGTTACTACAAAATAACAAAAGAAACCATGTTTACTTTAGTAAAAGCATGATTTGCCCATCAATGCACCAAAAACATGCTTACTACAAAAATATCATGGTTAATTTTCATAAGGGTTGGTTTTGAGTAATTGTGCTAATTACATATTGTATTTTTTCCCACTTACATAAAATCTTGTGTGAACCATTGTTACAAAAAATAACAAAATGAACCATGTTAACTAAAGTAAAACCATGATTTTTGCCATCAAATCTCAAAAAAAAAAAAAAAAAACATGCTACTACAAAAATACCACGGTTTTAATCGTAAGGGTTGGTTTTGAGTAATTGTGCTAATTACATATTGTATTTTTTTTCAATTACGTAAAGTCATGTCCATAAAAATGACAATGCACATGAAACTTGTGTCTATGCAGTAAAAATAAAGCTTGTACCAGCTGGATCTACTGATAACCACTTTCAAAGCTTTTCGTCCCACTTTCTTAACTCATTTACGAGGTGACGATTTCAGAAGAATTGATACAACGTGAATCATCTAAAAAATAGGATTAGCAAGATTAAAGCTCTTCCCCTAAACCCAACACCACTTGGGTGAAAACCACAGATTGTACTAAACATATGAATTAGATTGTGCAACCACCTTGTAAAATAGTTACAAATGACCACGAGATTGCATTGTCCCTTTGACTAGTTTTTAGGTCTCCTTTATGTCTAACATGCACAAGTTGTTTCTTTATTTGTCAATTTTTAACATTTTAGTCAAAATGCATGTTCATTCGAAATTTCCAGTTTGTTAACCGCGGATGCAATTCGGTCAGAAACATTTGGTTTCCTTATGTATTGATCAATGTGAGAAAACCGTTCTTCAAAAGAACATCAATGTGGCCTTCATTAAAATGACCCTATTCATCTATTTCTTCATTTCATTTTGAAAGCAAGACGCAGGGGCCGTCTGTGATTTTTTTCTTACGGTGGTGCCACAGAAATTATTCAAAGCACATGGCACATTAGCATACAGCTTACTTCATGGTTTTCAAAGTTAACTTTAGTTAAGTGTCTTCAGTATCACAGAGGTGAAGTGATATTTTTTCATCTGTGTCTTTAGAAAATGCTTCAAAACGAAGTCAACCTAGTTATAATTTCACACTGCTAATCATGTGAAATATAGTGACTATTGGGACAAATGAGTAGTAAAGGCAAAGCGCTTCATTAAATAAAAGATGAAACGCTCTCATGTCCTAAAAGAAAAAGAGCAGATCGCCTTTTCAAAACCACAGAAGGCAGCCGGCTTTAAAAAGAAGAAGGATAGAAACGAAGAGCGGATTTCGTTCAAAAGTTTTTTTGTGTGTTGAATTCATAGTGTTTTCCTTTCCCTAAATCCTAAAACGGCAGGATACACGGATTTAAAGAAAACGCTCGAGGTAATTCCTCTTTGCTGTTTAAAAAAATGTAAAACGTCTTTCTCAGGCATGTATTTATGCTTTTGGCTTCCTAAGCCTTCGACTTTTCTTTTGCCCCTCAACCACAACATGTGCTGCAGGGCTCGACTAACAACCAAGTTGCATGGTAAGGTTCGGCGAAACGCAGTAATTCTGTTTGTTACGTTATAAGTAGGGACAAAGAAAAAACATGACAGGAAGATTTGGCTGGATAACAATCGATCTTTTGTTTCAGCGACTGGTGAATGGTGAGCCTCCGCGGGGCTTCCAGTGTCCTGAGCCCTTTCCTTGGTGTTCATAAGTTTTCCAGTCCCCGTTTTCTGTCTGGCATCTCACCCACAGCACATCCTGTGGGAGAGGAAGCCTGGTTTGAAGCAGGGGCTCTGCGGCCACATCAAACAATGGCTTTTTGTTGTAAACAAAGACAGGGCAGCCTGCCTGGGGCCTCCTCTCTCTCTCTCTCTCAGTGTCTCTCTCTCTTTCTCTCTACCAAACACACGGACCAGACATTTCTCTCTTGTTCTTTCTCTGCAGCTTCTAGGCCTCTGGATTTTGTCCAGCTCGCCTGCCCATATGCCACAAGTCCCAACTGTCTGTCAAACAAATTCACGCTGGCTTTCTCTTTTATTTGTATGCATAAGCCCACAAGCTTGGCAAACAAAGAAAACGTATGGAAATAAATCAAAAAGCAGAGCTGAGTATGGCAAACATGTGTCAAAGCACCAAAATGATGTTTAAAGTGCACCTATTTCATTGCTTAAAAACGTTATTTTGTGTATTTGGTAAAATACAATGTGTTCGTGTGGTTTATGGCAGTGGTTCTCAAACTTTTTCAGCATGCGGACCCCTTTGTGTACGATGCATTCCTTCGCGGCCCCCCAAAGAAAAACAGTTCTAAAACTTCACATTTTAATTAAACAAAACATTAAATTATACAAAGTAGTGCTGCCTTATTTTTTTAGGTTTAATTTCACAGAATTCATAATAAATAATGTATTTTATAAAATGTCATAAACTGGGGCCCTCCTGGCACCATCTCGCGGCCCCTCTGGGGGCCCCGGACCCCAGTTTGAGAACCACTGGTTTATGGTTAAAAAACATTATTTTCCACATAGCATACGTTTTTGTAGCTCCAGATATTCCAACGCTATATCTCACGAGAATTCATACATATTTTACAAGTTGGCTAATTCGTATCAATTCATACAACCACATTTGTAAGTTTTGGTATGATTTGCCTTGACCCCTTGGGAGGTTGGGGTTAGGTGCGGGGTTAGGGGTTTGGTTTCGTTGTGGTTTTTCATGAGAATCGTATAATTTTGCCGATTAACTTCGTATGAATTGATACGAATTCATAAATATGTACGATTTCTTGTAAGATCAGGCTGATTATTCTGCTTTCCTCAAACGCATTGATTTTGTATAAAAAAACTCATTGATCTGAAAAAATGCTGTCTCTCTGATTGGCCAGCTAATCTGTACATTGTGATTGGCCTGAATACCTATGACGTCAGCTGGAAATGTGACTCCCCTTACCATGTTTAGAAGATTTGGTCAACACGCAATGCTAACAGGAGTTAACTTACTGGCCAAGAGTCCAAATGGGAGGAATTTTGAAAATGTCGCTCTTGTCTACATCACCAATCCCAGGAAGTAAACTGTTGCCTACAATCCGTGTGTTTGTTGTAGTCCAAGAAAAGAGATTTACATTGGAGACCATAACTCGCGTCATTGTTTACTTTGTGGTTTGTACCTTTTGCATATAGTTAATATGAAATAATACACACTTACCCACCAAAGGAAATGTAAAATCGTGAATCGATAGTTGCTTTTTAAAACATTCAAAGACATGAATTATTAAGGGCATTGCTATTTTATATTAAACTACAGTAGTCTGTATGACTCTTACACAGCAAAATCTGGAACCTCAGAATAAGGGCCAATCCCATTTCTCTGTCTTACCACTTCCCCTTACCCCTACCCCTTAGTTTTGCACGTTCACGTGAGAGTAAGGGCTATCCCAATTCTCGTTTTGATCAAGGGGTAGGGCTAAGGGCAAGTGGTAGATACCCCTTAAAACCAAGAATTTCCGCGAGCTTACTTGAAACCAAGGGGTACCCAGAATACACTGCGCAACCGGCAAAAATGGCGGCCAGAGCGTCCCATAAATGTAAGTATTTTCGGCTTAATAATTAATTTAAAAATTACTAACGTCTTGTTTTGTGCTCTACACAGTCCTGTTCATATATATTTGAATTATGTTCTTAATTTAAATGTTTTAAAATTTCGCTAGTTTGCTACGCTAACGTTAGGTTGCTGATTTGCACAACATTCCCATATTTGCTGATTTGCACAACATTCCCGTATTTCTCTAACTAGCCATGAATGGACTGCATGCTTGTCTACAGTTTCAACTAAATTCCATTAACGTTAGCAGCGAATTTCGTTTGATATCAGTGCATAACACTACTTGCTTTGGAGACATCGGTACGTGCTTTACGTATACCGTCCTGTATCACACAGGGACACCAGAAGAAACTCGGCGGCTGATTCACTTTCGCTTACACTTGCACTCGGCATCTTGGAAGTTTGTGATCAACATTTGTCGCGTCTGGTGATGTTGCAGCCAGCAAACGACGATGTATGATGACGTAACCGTAACCAAGCGGTGTCTCATTTCATAGGGGTATGTTTTCACCCCTAGCGCTTAACACTTGGTTTTGAGGGACAAGGGCTAGGGGTAAGACGAAGTGGTAGGGGAAGGGGAAGGGGTAAGACAGAGAAATGGGATTGGCCCTAACTCTATCAGAGTTAATTTTAACACTTTGAAAGTGTCTCATGGGGTCCACTCCCAATAGAGTTATTGTAACACTTTTGAAAGTGTTGGCACATTGACTCTTTTAAAATGTTAGCTCTCTGTATAGAGTTAAAAATCTTATTATAAATTTACACTAATCAGTGTTAAATCTTTTGTATTTGTTAGAAATTAACTCTCTCTGTGTAATTTGTTAACTCCAATGTAGTGTTATATTTTTAATACTATGGTGTTAACATGGTAAATGTAAAGACTGCAACATATTACAGTACTTTTGGGATTTCAAACAGTTTTTTAAAATGTAACAATACAGCAGTATAATCTATATCATTCTCTTTATTAAACCTTTAATGATTTTCAATGTATCATGCATTTAAGTGTTTATGAAATTAACATATATTAACATTGGGGCTGGGCAAAAAAATTGGATTTTTCGATTAATCGTTTTTTTTATGTGGTCGATTCAAAATCGATTCTTAAAGGCCACAAATCGATTTTTTTTTATGAAATAACCTGATCCTGTTTGATCAAGGAATGCGACTGTTCTGACTTTTTCAGCATACATTTTTCATCTAGCATCAAAATTGTATTGTATTTAACATAATTGTATGCATTTGAAAATTAGAGATGGGTTCTGTTTTAAGTGTATCTGAAATGTGGCTCTTAATTTCTTTTTATACCCACTTGTAAACTTATGTTCACTGTTCTTTTTTTATAAATATAGTATTTGTATTAAATCTATATTCGTTGAGTCGAATCGAGAATCGAGCATAAAAATGTAACATCTATTCTGAGAATAGGAATCGTAAGGAGAATCGAAATCGAATCCATTTGATAGCTTGTGAATCGAAATCGAATCGATCTGGAACATCTGAATCGATACCCAGCCCTAATTGACATCCAAGACAAGTAAACAGACTTAAAGTAGTTCAGTTAAAATTTCCCAGAGTATTATTCTTGAAAGTCCTATTTTGACTACAAAGCTCTTTCCATCAAAATTGCCCAAGAAATGCAAAAAAAAAAAAAAAAAACGTTACCTGATTGTGGTGGTGGGGTAAATTGTCACAGTAATTCAAAAGCATAGGCTTTCAGCAAAACATAAAGTAATGTAACAAACCATCATTCTTTTTTTTATTTCAACGAGGGCTGTAAGAGCCTCGTTTCTTTGTTGTTTTGACATTTCGACAGCTTTGTCTTTCTCAATAGGATGTTTGGCTATAACAGCTGTCACACGGGCTGAGACATTAACACCTGTGATAGCTCTCATGGGACACAGAACTGTGAATGTACATAAGCCATTCTGTTAACACTATCTGCCCATTCCTTTAACAGCTTTGGAGTAAATCATTTGCTAATGTGCGACTCTTCCACTGATCACGACTGCATTTCGATGTTAAGCTGAGATGATCAGAACACATTTTGATATATTGCTGAGCAAATCAAACAAAGCAAATATTTGTTTTAAGAGGGAAAATAAAAGTTTTTGAGGGACACAACATCTGGTTTAACCTAAATTATGGGGATAAAAATGATCTTAGTGTAGAAAAATCTTGCATTGCAACATTTTGAGGAAATGTCGTTATATAAATGCATCTATAATAAACTGCTTCCAGAAGGATTCTTTGAAGAGAAGAGGATCGACAATTTCACACAAAATGTTTGTTGGTGGTATGGGACTACAAAACACATGCAATTAACCACATAAGAGGAGACAGTGCCTCCAAAGAGCCATAACTGGCTGAAAACATCCTCAAACAGCCAATAAAAAATGAAATACAAATGAGATCGCTTTAATATCTTAGTTGTTTGTGAGAATAAATAAAGAGCAATAGACTTTTGTTATGTAAAGTATCATGAATATATATATATATATATATATATATATATATATATATATATATATATATATATATATATATATATATTTTTTTTTTTTTTTTTTTTTTTCGGAAAGATCTTAACAATAGAGTTGCAAAATTCAGGGAATTTTCAAGGCTGGAAACTTTCCATGGGAATTAACGGGAATATATGGGAAATAAGTAGGGCTGCAACGATTAATTGTCCAAATGTGCGTCTTCTCAATGAATGAATTTGAATGAATTACGGTGAAATCCCGGCACATCCCAAAGCCAGGGGGTGCTCTCGTGCAGAAACTCCCTTCGTGCCACAGAAGAAGTAGCATGACAAACGCTATTCCAGGAAATGTCTATAGGAATATTTATATTAGCGGTTCTTCAAATTGTTTCAGGTATTTTGATGATAATAAAGATCTAATATTTTGAATGATTTTATTTAACAAGTTTTGCTTTTTTAAATGCACATTATAAACGACTTCGACTCATAATGATTTTAGATTGATAAGGACTTCCTACTGACCAAATGCCGTAGTACACACACAAGCTGTGCATGAAACACAAAATCGATTCAAAATCGATTCTGAATTGATTTCAGAGGCATTTTTAATGGGAAACGCGATTAATCGGTACAGCCCTAGAATAACAGGAATAAACTCGGAATTTGAAAAAGTTTGCAGAGTTATATAACAGGGAAGTTAGATGTAGTTAGATGAGCATAAATTTGTTTAAATTTGTTTAAAACAACAATATTTGATGCAGTTTCAGCTGAATTTTTTACATTCTTCAGTCACATTCACACAGCACACTGCCTACTGAAAGGCCATCGAGGCCACAACCCCTGTATGTACATGCATTTTTCCATAACATGCACAGATAATTTCTTGAATCCTGCAAATAAATAAATAAATGTCAAAATGTCCATTGTTGCATGTACTCATGTAAATTACATAAAATTGTGTGTAAGCTAGTGTGTCTATTATATCATTTTATTACACGGCTCTCTGGAATGCTTGATTCTGATTGGTCAGTTGAGACATTTGCAGGTTCGTTCTTTTCAAATAATAACCGCTCCAAAGTAATAACGCATAGCCGGTGCTACTTGTATGTTTTAAATCCCTCCGTGCCAACAAAGATTACTGTTTGGCGCCATCTTGTGACAAACACTGGACAACCACAATTTAGAATGGAAAATTTTGACATTCATTTTAACATGTACGGAAAAAACAAAACATTTAAACAGCGGATAGAAGAAAGAACAACGACAAGACACAGAAAGCTTACTGAGACTGAACTTGACAAAATAGAGCATGACAGCTACGAAGCCAACACACAAAAAAATACATAATGGGCATTAAAACTTCTCAAAGACTGGCTAAAAGAGAAAAAATGGAGACAGACAAGTATGAAGCAGAGGATCTTAATAAGGTATTACGATCATTTTATGCATCTGTGCAAAGTTTATTGCGGAAGGATAAAAATGTTAATTTAAAACAAATATGCCAATAAAATGTTTCAAATTCATGTCCAGTTTTTTTTCTTATGTGGCAAGTAGCCGTGTAATAAGCGGGATAATGTAGAGGCAGCCGGTAGTTATCGGGTAAATAAGCCCCTTCAGTGTGATACAAGACCCTCCGCTTCGCGTCGGGTCCTGATCACACTTTTGGGGCTTATTTCCCGATAACTACCGGCTGCCTCTACATTATCCCTTACGTAAAGAATATAGCGCCAACCTATAACCCCTGAGGGGCGAAGTATCGGGAAGAAGCATTGCTGACGCGTTCCAGTTGTTCTTTGATTCGTTTTATTGAGACATTCATGTTGTTCAGACAAACGAAAGCAACAAACTCATAAACATAAAATGCATACCATGATGCAAAACACTAAAGACATACTTTTAACTGATCATGATGAAGTCCATATAAAGTCACATTAGAAATACACCAATAAAGCATTTACGTGATAAAGTCTTTCCCGCTTACTTCCCCCCTGTTCCAATACACACACTAACAAACAGGAAATGGGGTGAAATACTTATACAGGTGAACCCAGTGAAATACCATGATCGGGAAGTGGATACACAAAAATTACAAAATAAAGGTTCAAACATATAGTGCACTTACTAAGACAAATACACTGATTTAGAAAACATTTAGGTGAGATCATTAAAAAAGAAGTGTCTAACCCCCCCCCCCCCCCCACACACACACACACACACACACAAACACACTCACTCCCCCGAAATAAAAATCCTTCATATATCACTTAATTCCCCTCCATTTTCCAGGCCACAGTTGTTGCATTTGAGTCCCAGGACTACATCACGTCAAGTAAGTTTTGATGATAAAACTTGGATAAATATATTTGATCTATGGAATTTAATTAATGTGTTTATACAGTAGCTAGTTAACTAGCCACTAAATCAGATATCTAAATGTAAGCTAATGTAAGCTTCCAATTTTGTTGGAAATTTATGAGGCTAGCTATCATGTAGCTCAAGCTGTGATGCTCTTTCTTCTACATTCTGCTAACCAGTTTTCACTATACCACCCAAGTTTAGACACATTACTATTTTTAATATTTTTGGAAGAAGTCTCTTATGCTTATCAAACCTGCATTTATTTTGTATCAAAAATAAAAATTATTAGAATTTCTGAAGGTTTTTTGATCAAATACAGGCTTGGTAAGTATCTGGATTCTTCAAAATTTGTATTACCTTGCATGCATGTATGCTCATTGTCATGCGAACAAGAAACTTAAGATTGTGTGACCAATACTTCTTGTACCTCGATCTCAACTAAAAAAAACAAGGGTATCGGGCCTTTGTTGTGGGACGCAAATTATGGAATAGCCTTCCTTTATATATCAGGCTAGCCCCTTCTATTGCCACATTCAAGTCATACCTAAAAAAAATTTTTTCCTTAGCATTTTTTTATGATTTGTTTTTACAGAGAGATTAAATTGTGTTATTTATTTAATGTAAAGCACTTTGGTCAGCCTTACCGAGCCCCTAAGGTGACAATGGAGTAAAAAAATCAAAAGTTTAGTTTCATGTGCTCACGTGAAAGTTTCATGTGCAGAATTCTTTTTAAGTTTATTTCCGTGAGCATGCAAAAGTTTCACGTGAGCACACGACAGTTTCACGTGCGCACGCGAAACTAAACTTTGTTTAATTTTTGCTCCATGTCCCTTTAGGGGCTCTGTAGCCTTAGCTGTTTTTAAATGTGCTTTATAAATAAAGATTGATGATTGATTGATGTGTACCTAGGCACAATGAAATTCTTATTTTGCATTAACCTCACGAGAACAAGGGTAACAGGGCAGCAGATACAATTACAAAAAAGTAACAAAATTTTAAAAGTAAAAAGTAGAGAAAATACAATTAAAAAGAAGAATTAACAATAAAAAGTTCACTTTGATTAAAGTAAAAAAAATCCTTAATGCAAACAATTTATTATTCAAGAAAACCCAAATTAAATGCGAGACATTTATGTAACACTGTAGTGCAATTTTGCAAATAAAATTTATATAAATTTCCTTACATTTCAAAATATTTCCCTTAAGTTTCAATTTGGACATTTTCTCAAAATGACCAAGATTTGGTTCCCATGGAAACTTTCCGCCCCTTTGCAACCCTAATCACACACACTGTCATCAAATTTACAAGCATATCAAAGATAAGTGGCGGCTCGTGACTGCTCAACCGAGGGGCGCTAATTTAAAATAAGTGTTCGGAGTGTCATGTGTGTGCATCACCTGTTTTGTCAAAATATGTGCCTGCTGCACACGCGTCAAAACCGTTTATGATAAAAGAGACGCTCACGTTTACAAAATACACGCAAGACACTCACTTAACAGTAAACTTTGATCACGCATGAGATTATGCAAGTGTCAGGCAAACGTGATCATTTCTTTTATCAACCCTTTAGACGCGTTTGCAGCAGGCACATATTTTGAAATTATGAACCACACACATGACGGACTACATACATGTTGTGACGAACTTCGCATCGAGCGCCCTCGAAAATGAAGTCACCGGCCGTCACTGCCAAAGACTTCAATGAAACGTCAGAGAACTCATCCAAAACCGAATAATAAGAGCTATGTTATCCACATGAATCTTAAAGCATTATAGGTGTATGGGACATAGTTAATCTTTAAACATAACTGATAACTCTATTAAATCTCCTGAGCCATTAAAAAGCAATAAAACGTTCCTCTGGGCTGTCTGTGAATCAACCTTAATGAGTAAAACTGCTGTGAAAAGATGAAGAATAACTAAATTTATATACTCAGATATCAAGACTTTGTCACATCTGAATTACTGTTATAGAAAGCTGTGATCACAGTGACTAACAATAAAAACAATTAAAATAGACCAAAAATAGATAGCAACAAATAAAGTATATATGAGCGATTGCAGATCTTATTAGAAATGCAGAAATTCTGTCAGACTTTCTTGAAAATGTATTTAAATATATAAGATGGTAACATGAACATACAAAAATATACAGTAGATTAAAAGTATAGTCATAAGGTAAACTATGTATTTTTTATTAACCGTGTTAGGTCCTTACTATTCTTTAAGTAAACACAAACTACTTAGTTTATACTTTATTGCATATTATTTAATGTGTGTCAGAATGTCATTTATAACCCAACACAACTACTGTCATACCAGATTCATAGTTTAAAGATAATCTTGCTGAATTGGTTACAGGTAAAGTTCACTCCCAAATGGAAAGTACAGCATTTATTCATGCTTTCCAAATGTGTATATAGTTATTATGGCACAAAAGCAGGAACTTCACATGAATCCTCTTATGGCAGTTCATGAGGGTCAACAAAACACCAAGATGACCCTGATGAATGATATATGACCAGCTACTGGTTTAACACAATAGTGTTAGTGTCATATACAGCAGGTCTGACGTTGCAGGCCTAACAAAAAGTACACTTTCTTGTAACCTGTTGTATGAACAAACTCAGAATAAGTTTTGAGTTGACAAACCTCAACAAATCCAGGTTGAGGTTATTCAATTCCAGTATGTAGACACTTACTATCTCTCTCTCTCAATTAAGGTTTAAACTGAAGGGCAACCTTCCGATCTCTCATATGAAGCCAACACGGAAGTGACTTAAACTGCAATTCATCGACGGGCCACTAGAGGCATGGACCTCCATGTTAAAATGCCCAACTTTACAGCAGAAAATAATGTGTTTATATCCTAATACAAAAAGTGATTTTGGCCTATACAGCTAATTCATGACAACTGTGAAGGGGGTTAATTTTTTTAAATTATTCATTTAAATTATATTAAGCCTTAAACTTCTGCATTTTCAATTTTTGAAAATCACAAAAGTTTCACAAAATGGCTTTTAAGAAAAATTTCTACTTAAAATATATAAACATACAAATATATCAAATGAAAGAACAGACCCCCTGCTTTAAAAAAAAAAAAAAATGAAAAAAGTTTCATCCGAAAAAACGATTTTTTTTTCTCTGCTTATAAACTCTTAAATATGGGCATTTTTCTTTAAAATATCAACAAATTTTAGCAAAAATCTGCAATAACTGTGTTTTTGTGAAGTAATTTTGTTAGAGATCAGATTCAGAATAATTATTAAAACATACAGTGTATGTTTTAATAATTTAAAATTAGTAAATAACGTTTTGGCTTCAGTTTTTCATAAATTGGGTACGTGTGGATAATCGCGGTATTGCAGATTAACATGAAAATTTATCAGGAACACGTTTTTATGCAAATGTTTTCTCTTAAATGGATAGTTCACTTTTAAATGAAAATTCTGTTATCATTTAGTCATCCTCATGTTGTAAAAAAAAAGAGTTAAGGGGTGGTCTGAAGCAAAAAACAGAAAAAGGTTGATGATGATTTCTGGTTCCCAGAATGCTTTGCATGAGGCTGTTATTGTATAGTTTATTCTGTAAAGATAAAGACTTGTTAATATTTAAAATGTTTTTAACTTTGAATAAACTCTTGCCAGTAAATAACATAAATTTAAATCTATGGTAAGTTACTGACAACCCAGCTGCAATAACATTGTAATTTCTACAGAATTCTACAGTGATGATTTTGTTGTTGTTGTTTTATTAAAGGGGGCACGACCGTAAAATTCCACTTAGGTCAAAGATATTGAAGAGTCAAAGAAAAAAATGAAAAAAGATTATAAAAGACTTTATACGTTTATTTTATAAAAATACTGTAATCATATGCAACCTGAAGCAAAAGATGTCGGCAAGCAGAGCATTACTTTTTAAATATCATTTAAAATGTTGAATAATTGCAATGTTGTCTTTATTGTCCTTGTGTGCATGTTTAAGGCGTCATGTTATGAGATTTTTTAAGATGTAAAATAATCCTTTAGTGTACCCAGAGTGTGTTTGTGATTTAGAGTTTTAGCTCAAAATATCCCACAAATATTTTTTTATCCCAATTACAGATTTTAACGTTATGACCCCTTTAAGTAAAATGTATGATTATGGCTTTGTCCCGCCGTAGGGCTCTTCTACATTAAAGGGTTAAATGTGCCACGCGTCAGATTTGTGTGTTTTCTCTCTCTTACTGCTATAGCTTCTCAGGTCCTGTGATGCGTCAGTCATCATGTCATTCATTATTAACCCATCAGATCTCAGCCAATCACAACACACCGCCTCGATTTAAAAACCTGCAAGAGGAGATAGGGGGAGAGACATTTGGCCTCTGTTTGTTGTTGTCTGCCCTTTTGTTTCGTTCTTCGTTATTTTAAGTTATTGACAGCCTTTGATTATTTAATTATTTTGATTATAAGCATTTCAAATCTGATGTCTTAGTGACACTCGATACAAGTAAGTTTTACTTTCCCGACAGGAAAATACTTTTACATTAACATTGGATTTATTATGAATGTTTAAACCTTCGTGTAGGAAGCGATTCCTACCCCATGTATGTTTTGATGAGTGTAGTTTATGCATTGTGTTTTGATGGCGAAGATGTTTCTTTCATTTTATTTGTTTTCTAATTAGTTTAGTTTTTTTGCAGTGTATGTTTGTTTTGTTACTTTCTTTTCTTTGACATCACTTATTTTTCCTTTCACCCGTGTTTGGTTTTTCTTTATTTAAAAACATTGTAAATATTTATTTTTGTTGTTTTGGTGAAGGCTGAATTTTTGTAAATACACCCTTTTACCTTAATACAAATGCAATCCTTAATCCTTAATTCTTAAAATCAAATGATCCGATACCGTCCGTCTCTGTCTGTTTTGTTGCGGCACACAAATAGTTCACATTAATGATAACAGAACCTGGTTATTTGACATCAATCTTACGTTCCTTAATATCCCTAGATGCTTTAAAAAAAGGAGTTATCCTGTTGTCTGTGTAATTTCAACTAAAACAACCGTTTTACTATAATCATCATCAGTACTCTAATCTTCCTTTATTCAAACTGGTTTAACATTTTTATATTCATATTATGTGCACTTGATACTTCATTGTGTTTAGTCATGATATTTTATATAATAATGATATAGCAGTAATGTCTTTCATTTGTGTAGTCTGATCACATTAATTAGATAAAGACTTAATAATCAGACAAACTAAACTGTTCTGGATGCAGTAATTTCCTGTCTGTGAGTGGCACGACCATTCACTGCTCTGTAATTCAGCTGTCCCGCTTAAAGAAAGATTGGGGAAAGGGTAGGGGTCTCGTTCAATGCAGGAACAGGGTAAGGAGGGGAGATATGTGGCTCTGTCTGATCACAGAGGATCCTGCCGAACCGCTTGGGCTCAATATCAAGGAAACTGTTTCATGGCAATTTGCTGGAGAGTCTGAGCAAGTTCAGGTCGAGTTCAGACGTAAAGCATCAATGATCTGTGATGTACATTATAAGACAGTTTTACCGCACAACCATTCTGTACCTTTAGAAACTTCACCATATGTGCTTTGATGCAACTTTGATGCCCCTAATCTCATTATTAGACATGGTCACATACCTGTATGTATTATTTTGAGCCATTTCGTCCTAAGAATGAACACACTAGAAATGTTGTCACTGTTTAATCCCCAGTGCGGATCTTGCCCAGAGTCGTCTGGATTTGTTTTAAACCTGTGACTTTCCTACAAGGAACGCACAAAAAAGGAAAAATAACTACACATTATTTTTCAGATCTTCTGCTGTCAAGCTTTAGGTTCTGAGATTTGATTATTTTCCTCTCCACTCTAAAAACAAACGGTGCTATATAGCACCAAAAGTGGTTCTTTGCTCGTAATCATAGAAGAACCGTTTTTAGTGACATATAGCAACGGTGAAGCACCAGTGAAGCACCTGTGTAGAACCATATAGTGCTATGTAGAACCATATTTGGTCCTATAGTGGTTCTATATGGCCCCTATATGGTTCTACACAGGTGCTTCACTGGTGCTTCACCGGCGCTATATGGCACTAAAAACGGTTCTTCTATGATTACAATCCAAAGCAACAGTTTTGGTTCTATATAGCACCGTTTGTTTTTTTAAATGCAATTTTGGGATTAAAGGATTACTGCACATTCATAAAAAATCCTGATAATTGACTCACTCCCATCTCATTCAAGATGTTTATGTTTTTCTTTGTTCAGTCGAAAAGAAATTAAGTGTTTTGAGGAAAACATTTCAGGATTTTTCTCCATATAGTGGACTTTATTGGACCTCAACAGTTAACAGTTTCAGTGCGGCTTTAAAGGGATCTAAACAATCCCAACCGAGGCATTACACTGCAAAAAATATCAAATATCAAATTTAAGTGATTTTGTGCATAAAACAAGCAAAAAAATCTGCCAATGGGGTAAGCAAATTTTTCTTGAATTTAGTGTTTAAGAAAAATGTTCAAGATTTTTTCTTGCCCTATTGGCAGATTTTTACTGAAAACAAGACAAAAATACTAAGATTTTTTTTCTTGAAAATCATTTTTTGCAGTGTAATTTTGTCTTGTTGTCAGTAAAAATATCTTAAAATTCTTAAATTAAGATGTTTTTTCTTGATGAGCAAAACGACCCAAAGAAAATAAGTTTAGTTTTTAGACCAAAAATATCAAATTTAAGTGATTTTGTGCGTAAACAAGCAAAAAAAAATGCCAATTGGGTAAGCAAAAAAATCTTGAACATTTTTTCTTAAACACTAAATTCAATAAAAATCTGCTTACCCCATTGGCAGATTTTTTTGCTTGTTTTAAGCTCAAATTGTATTTTTTGTTTAAAAACACTTGCAAAAAAAATATTTTCAAGAAAAAATGTCTTAGTATTTTGTCTTGTTTTCAGTAACAATATCAAAAAATTCTTAAATTAAGATGCTTTTTCTTGATGAGCAAAATGACCCAAGAAAATACATCTAGTTTTTAGACCAAAAATGTCAATTTTAAGTGATTTTGTGCATAAAACAAGCACAAAAATCTGCCAATGTGGTTAGCAAAAAATCTTGAACATTTTTCTTAAACACTAAATTCAAGAAAAAAATCAAGAAAAAATGGCTTACCTCATTGGCAGATTTTTTGCTTGTTTTATGCATAAAATTACTTACATTTTATATGTTTTGTGTAAAAACTAGATTTATTTTCTTAGGTCATTTGCTCATCAAGAAATACATCTTGATTTAAGAATGTTTACATATTGAAAACAAGACAAAAATACTAAGTAAGAAAGTCATTTTTTGCAGTGAAAAGAATTATTTTCCTAGGTCATCTTGCTCTTCAAGAAAATTCAACTTAATTTAAGAATTTTTAGATATTTTTACTGAAAACAAGACAAAAATACTAAGTAAGAAATACTTTTTTTGCAGTGTAGGGTCTTATCTAGATAAACAATTGTCATTT
This sequence comes from Misgurnus anguillicaudatus, assembly GCF_027580225.2. Lineage (NCBI taxonomy): Eukaryota > Metazoa > Chordata > Actinopteri > Cypriniformes > Cobitidae > Misgurnus > Misgurnus anguillicaudatus. The sequence continues at coordinate 850,517 of NW_027395276.1, read as the reverse complement.
TCGCCAAAAAAATAAAAAATGTGTACACTGCAAAAAATGACTTTCTTACTCAGTATTTTTGTCTTGTTTTCAGTAGAAATATCTAAAAATTCTTAAATCAAGATGTATTTTCTTAATTAGCAAAATGACCTAAGAAAATAATACTAGTTTTTAGACAAAAAAATATACAATTTAAGTGAATTCGTCTTAAAACAAGCAAAATTATCTGCCAATGGGGTGAGAAAATGTTACTTGAATTAAGTGTTTAAGAAAAAAGAAATCTTATATCACAATTTTTTTTTCTCACCCCATTGGCAGATAATTTTGCTTGTATTAAGGACAATTTCACTTAAATTGTATATTATTTGTCTTAAAACTAGACTTATTTACTTAGGTCATTTTGCTCATCAAGAAAAAGCATCTTAATTTAAGAATTTTTAGATATTTCTACTGAAAACAAGACAAAAATACTAAGTAAGAAAGTCATTTTTTTGTAGTGTACCTTTAAACTACAACTTCTCATTTTGTGCTAGCTTTGTAACGCACCAGCGTTATATATGTGAAAGGTCACGCATTATATATGCGAAACACAAACTTGCGGACCATTAAACTGACACAAAGACATTATTTAGTATCATTCCACAACCACATACAACGTCTGAACAGTCCTCTTTCTCCACATTTGTAAACACTGGGGCGGTAGTTTTGCATACGGCATGCATGAGCTTTCAACGTGATTATGTAATACGTAAGGTCATGTTGGCGCATCACACGCCTAGTGCAAGACAAGAAGTTATGATTTAAAAGAACTTTTGTTTGTGAAAATGACAATTGTTTTGCTAGATAAGACCCTTATGCCTTGGTTGGGATCGTTTAAAGTCCATTGAAGCTGCATTGAAACTGTTGAGGTTCACTAAAGTCCACTATATGGAGAAAATCCTTGAAAAAAAAACTGAATTTCTTCTCGAAAGAAAAACATAAACATCTTGCATGACATGGGGGTGAGTAGATTATCAGAAGTGGAATAATCCTTTGATGAAAAAAACATTTAGGATTTGAGAGCCACTTCAGATTTATGATTTTCAGTAAATAAATAAAATTTGTCCTGTTTATTACCTAAAGCCAATGTATGGCTGAGCTTTTCTGGTTCTTTGGCATTATGAATATAAGCAACTAGTAAAGCATTAGTAAAGCCTAAATGAACACGGATGCATGGTAAAAAAATGTAGAGCAATCCACTTAAAGTCTCTTTGAATAAGTGCCAAATGCATAAATGTAAATGTAATATAAAAACACATTTCACCTATTCCTATCCATTAAAAAGTAAGCATTTATTCTTATATAAAACAGATTTTCAAGTGAATTCTTATCTGGTAACATAAGATAACGTGTCACAACATTCACTGTAGCCTGCAAAATAATACTGAAATGAAATACAGCATTGTCCAAACTAACCATGCAGTGACCTCTTCTCTAGAGTCAAGAGTTTAATTATTAAAGACTTGACTTTGTGCATTAATAACAATATTCTTTCAGTAGTTACCATGAGTCCAAATAGCCAGAGGACACTGGGTTTAGGATTAGTATGGGGGCCTTGACGGGGAGCATCATCGAACAACAAGAACACAATTTACCAGAGCTTCGCTCCAGCTGTGAATGCTGGGAAACCGAGAGACCATGTTTATATGGATGATCTCATATGCTTTGTGTCATCGTCAACGATTGTCGTATGGTTGGTCTCTGCTTCGCTTCACATCCTCTGAAATGAGTCTTTAGCTTTGATGTGAAACAAATGAAAGAGCCAAACAGACTGATGCTCAACATTTGTTTAGTATTGTTTTCCAGAATTGTATTATTTCATTATGGCCGAGTTTGGCTCCCGTCTGTGAGATTGCGTTCAGAAGAAAGTCGTGAGTTTCGAGTTGGTGAGGAGTATGTTTTCAACTAAGATTAACCCAGCGTGATGCCCCTTTCAAAAGAGCCCCTGCTCTGATAGGAAACAGAACGGCCCTTCCTTTAGATTCATCAACACTTGTCAAAATAAAACTTGAGCGCGGCGCACTGGCGGTTCGCTCTTCAAATGTATTTTCCTTCAATGAAAAAGGCGAGAGAAAAGGAGTGTGTTTCGCTTTTAAATGCTGATGGACTGTGTGTTTTGGAAAACTCGCTTGCAACCGAAATACCCCACACACTGAGAGGTCGACATTCTTCACAAACCACCTCCCGAATCCAAAGGTCGCCCCTTACTGAAACAGGGAATTTCATTTTTCATTCAGATTAAGCCAATAGCTGACCAGAGAGGGCACGAGTGGGATTCCTAAGAGAGTTAGGGAACCGAGAAGGAAAACAGCCAATTTTTCCAATACCAAAGTACTTATGGTAAGATCAGCCTAACTATTACTATTGCTTATGCTTTGAATTCATTGGGACAGTAAGTCAGAAAATAAAAATATGGTCCAAATGGTCCAAATACAAGAGGTTACAACTTTTCACTATTCCAAAACAATACCTGTTGAGAAAGAGAGTTAGTTTTTTAAGGTACTAATATGAGGTATTAATATGTACATTTGAAGCATTAATATCACTAGCAGTCAATGCACTTTCACCAGTGTACACTGCAAAAAATTATTTTCAAGAAAAAAATTCTTAGTATTTTTGTCTTGTTTCTTTAGTAAAAATATCTAAAAATTCTTAAAGGTGCAGTGTGTAAATTTTAGTGGCATCTAGTGGTGAGGTTGCAAATTGCAACCAACAACTCAGTTTACAGCTCACCCGTCGCTTTTGAAATGCATAGAGAAGCTACGGTAGCCGCCACAGGACAAACATATCACCGTTGAAGATAACTTAGTAAAAAAGTTTGTCCGTTAAGAGCTTCTGTAAAAAACATGGCGGCACAAAATGGCGACTTCCATGTAAGGGGACCCTCGGTGTATGTAGATAAAAACGTCTCATTCTAAGGTAATAAAAACATAACGGTTCATTATGAAAGGTCTTTATACACCCCTGATAATATAGTTTTGTATATTATTTTGCATTTCTGTCAAGAGATCCTTCTAAAAATTACACACTGCACCTTTAAATTAAGATACTTTTTCTTCTTGAGCAAAACGACCCAAGAATATAAGCCTAGTTTTTAGACCAAAAATATCAAATGTAAATGATTTTGTGCATAAAACAAGCAAAAAAAATCTGCCAATGGGGTAAGCAATTTTTTTCTTTTCTTGAATTTAGTGTTTAAGAAAAAGAAAAAAATATTTTTTTGCTTACCCCATTGGCAGTAAATTGGGGTAAATATATATATTTTGCTTGTTTTATGCACAAAATCACTTAAAACTAGACTTATTTTGTTGGGTCGTTTTGCTCATCAAGATAAAGCATCTTAATTTAAGACTTTTTAGATATTTTTACTAAAAACAAGTCAAAAATACTAAGGAAATATTTTCTTGAAAATCATTTTTTTGCAGTGTAGGACGTAGCGTACGATTTGTAATCTTGTAGTGGCGTAGTGACGAACACACAGACAGAGGAGAGATCAAAACAATGCCAGTCACGAATAAGAAGAAATCTAAACCAGGGATTTTAAAGAAAATGGTGGAGGATTTTGATATAAGACAAGAGGATTTTGAGTTATCACTTATCTGTATAAAACAACTCACAATGCATGATTCTCACGAGAGTCTATTCTCAACGGATCGTATGCTATACACAGGGTGTGCTTTGTTGGGGGAAATGGGGAGGATTATCCCCCCTGGGTTTTATATCCCTGCCTCTGATGAATTATTTTTTATCCTCGGTGGGGACAAAATGAATCCTCCCATGATTAATGGTCATCAAACGGCAGTGTTGGGGAAAGTTACTTTTAAAAGTATTCCATTACAATGCTTCCCAATCCTGCTCCTCACACAGAAAGTTTTAGATGTTACCCTATTTAACATATACGGTCTGAAATTTTCTGGGAGGAGGTGCACGAGGACCAGGATTGGGAAGCAATGTTGTTATGGAATACTTTTAACAGTAACTTTGCCCAACACTGTCAAACGGTCATATAAACAGCCTAATTTAATATAAAAGTAAAAACGCTGCCACGTAATGTTCCCCAAAAACAAATAAATCAGGAATTGGGTAATAGAGGGTATGCACGTGATGTCATCTTCGGCGAGAGGGACTGCGGTTACGCCCACTGAGGGGCAAAAGAGAGAGCGTCACCATTTGAGTACAATGTGAAATCAGCAGAAAAACGCGTCTAAAGTGGAAAAAGCTGTTGTGCGATAGACACAGATTAACAAAAATTCGGAGCTATCGTTTTACAGACTGACAAAAAACACCAAAAGGAGAAATAAATAGATTGTTCATTCCAATGTCCACAGATCACAGGTGCACTATTCTGGGCTTGAAAATTGTGAACCCTGTATTCTACTATCATAAAGCTTAGAAGAACTAGGAACGGTAGCGGCTGGTGACTTCTCTTCCAAGAGATGCAAATTAAAAATATATGTTCGGAGTGTCGTGTGTGGCTCGTCATTTCAAAATATGTGTTCAATGCGTCATGTTAACCTATATGCATCATGTCTAAATGCGTGCCTGCAGCACACGTGTCGAAAGGGTTTATGCTTGAATGAGATTAAGCAAGTATCTTGCTATTTTAACATGATGAGCCATACGCATGACAGGCTAAATACATGTTTTGACGAGCTTTGCATTGTGCGCCCTTGAAGAAGTCAGTGGCCGCCACTAGCTAGGACATTTTCTAATATAACTGAAATTGTGTTCATCTGAGAGATGATGGACATATGTATCTCAGATTGAGAGTGAGTAAATCATGGGGCTTTCCCCGAGCTATCACTTAAAGAGAGAGCATCCAGATTAGTGTTGTAGTTCTCGAGACCGTTCTCGGTCTCAAGACCGGTCTCAAGACCACTTTTTAAAGGTCTTGGTCTCGTCTTGGAATCGACCGCATTTTTAAGAAAAAAAAATCTTAGTATTTTTGTCTTGTTTTCAGTAAAAATATCTTAAAATTCTTAAATTAAGATGCTTTTTCTTGATGAAAAAAACGACCCAAGAAAATAAGTCTAGTTTTTAGAGCAAAAATATCAAATTTAAGTGATTTTGTGCATAAAACAAGCAAAAAAATCTGCCAATGGGGTAAGCAAATTTTTCTTGAATTTTTCTTGAATTTAGTGTTTAAGAAAAAGGTTCAAGATTTTTTTTCTTACCCCATTGGCAGATTTTTTTGCTTGTTTTATTCACAAAATCACTTAAATTTCATATTTTTGGTCTAAAAACTAGACTTCTTTCTTGGGTAGTTTTGCTCAGCAAGAAAAAGCATCTTAATTTAAGAATTTTTAGATATTTTTACCGAAAACAAGACAAAAATACTAAGAACATTTTTTCTTGAAAATCATTTTTTTGCAGTGCACATCACAAATTAATTTTTTATTATTCATTTTATGCAGTTTATTCAGGTTTGGCATATGATGTTGGCATTGATTAAGCATTGTTTAAGTTTCCCCCAATGACAGTTTTTCTATATAACTAAAAACACCTGCATTGTGTTAAGTGGATGGCAAGCCATGGAAAGACAGTTCAGATTAAATGATTAATGCAGTGACTTGCAATGGTCTTGGTCTTGACTTGGTTTCGGCCTGTCTTGGTCTTGGTCTTGACTTGGTTTCGACCCTTTAAAGTCTTGGTCTTGTCTCTGTCTCAGCCAGTCTTGGTCTTGGTCATGACTTGGTCTCAGTTTAGGTGGTCTTGACTACAACACTAATCCAGATTTTAAAGAAAATATGTGTTTGCCATTGAAAACCTTAAAGCAACTGCAACACTGCAGCGTGGGAGTAAAAAATTAACAAAATTGTATTGCTATAGTCCGTGTACACCTATATGGTTATAGTTATCATCTTAGTGTTAATGCCCAATTACTGTAATTGGACATTTACTCTAAGAAAAAAATATATATACACACTGCAAAAATGATTTTCAAGAAAAAAATCTTAGTACTTTTGTCTTGTTTTCAGTAAAAATATCAAAAAAATCTTAAATTAAGATGCTTTTTCTTGATGAGCTAAACAACCCAAGAAAATAAGTCTAGTTTTTAGAACAAAAGTTTCAAATTTAAGTGATTTTGTGCATAAAACAAGAAAAAAAAATGGGGTAAGTTAAAAAATCTTGAACATTTTTTTTAAACACTAAATTCAAGAAAATATTGTTTACCCCATTGGCAGATTGTTTTGCTTGTTTTATGCACAAAATCACTTAAATTTGATATTTTTGGTCAAAATAAGACTTATTTTCTTGGGTCATTTTGCTCATCAAGAAAAAGCATCTTAATTTAAGAATTTTTAGATATTTTTACTGAAAACAAGACAAAAATATTAAGACATTTTTTTCTTGAAAATAATTTTTTGCAGTGCAGTATATATATATATATATATATATATATATATATATATATATATATATATATATATATATATATATATATATATATATATATATATATATATATATATTTAGGGAACATGTATGTGTGTTCCCTATAAATCAAACACTTGACCTAAACATTGCTAATGCAATGCTTTACCCTTATGAAAATGAACCATGTTTTTTGTAGTAAAAGTGTAGTAACCATGGTTTTCGGTGTATTGATTACTATTAGCAAAACAATGATTTTACTACACTAACCATGGTTTAACTATGTTTTTAACTTGGTTCTTTTGTGGTTACCATGCTTTTACCATGTTTTTTGGTTTTAACTGTAGTAAAACCATGGTTCATTTTCATAATGGTAGTCAACTGAGCTAAAGGAGCACTATAAAATGCGAATAAAAACTAAATAAAACGTTCTTCATAGTAAGACCATCCGAAAAAAAAGTTTACTTACAAACATAATCTCTTCAGGGTGTGACCAGCTTTCTGAAAAAATATAGTAAGCAGTAGATTTAGCGTTAAGCAGTACACTAATCCATTCCAAACACAGCTTTAGTGAACACAATTAGATAATACCCTTCGGTATGATCTCAATGGTATCTGTAGTATCATGCAATGATGCAATTTTAGCTCTGCCACCTCAAAGTCAGAGCCCAACATAATTCTACACCTGCTTTTTATAATTGACTAGACTGCTTAACTAACAAACATACTAAACATACTCCAGATTTAGTGACTTAGTAGCAGTCACAATGAAATCCAGATGACACGGCGTGACGGTAGCGCATTTAATCTTCTTCAAGCTAATTATATACAGCAGGGGGAGAGAGAGAGAGCGAGCAAGAGAGAGAGAGAGGCACAGTCATAAGGTGAACGAGAGCAAAACATTTGATCAGAGTGGATATAAAGAAAAAAAAAAGACAGGATCTGTCATGATTTACTCGCCCTCATATGGTCTAAACCCACACGCCGTTATTTCTCTGTGGAGCACAAAGATAGAAACTTTTACACACCTCTTGACACACAATGACACTTCATTGTCACCACATCTGTCAAGCTTCAAAAAGGAAAAAAGCGAAAGCTCCAACTAAACACCATAAATGTGGTCCATATGACTTGTGTCTTATATTCTGAGTCATCTCATGCTATATGACATATATGTACACACAAAAAGTAAGTGCTTATTGCAATAAATGCTTGATTCTGTGTGCTTTCAAAACTATGAAGCTGTTCTTGGTTTGCTGGCCACATTACAATTCAATATCACATTGCCAAACTAAACACAGGTATTTCAAAATGTCCTACAGCCCACCATCAGCCAAACATAGCATATAAAAATCATTCCCAAAGCACTTTTTCACATATGGAAAGCACCTTCTCTAACACACACACACATTGGGCCTCATTCATGAAACCTTATAGTAATTTTTGTGCAAAACGTATCTTCGCAAAACCATCCTTTTGGATTAACAAAACGTCAGATTTGAACGTGAAACGTGTATGTTAATAAGCAGTTATTCGTAGACAGGTAAGGCATGTACTGCACGCTTACTAACAGTTGGCATAATGCACTACACCTATGAATGCTGTAATCCTCTGGACTTCATTCTCTAGTTTGGCTCATAGACTGTAAAAAATATGGACGATGCCCGTTCTTCCATTGGTAAAAGGTGAAGCTGCCAGTGTCCTGATACGGCGCTGACATCTTGGGTCTTGAGTCTGCGCAGTGTCGATTTTGGGACCAGTCCTGCGCAGTTGTGAGCAGGAAGTAAAGCCGCGAAATCAAGGCGCCGCCCTCGATCTCACAGAATGCGCACTTCACAGCTGTCAATCATGACGTGACACCACTGTTTTTATAGCATTAAGTAAATAACTAAAAACAAACTTATTTTAAAAAACAGACACTTGATTTTACATAAGCGTGATAAAAACTACAGTAAATGACAGAAACCAGCTTCGGAAAAAAAGATAATTGAAGTGTAATTAAATTGTTTATTGGTCTCAAGTCCCATTGAATAACATGGGGGAGGCGGGTTTATGACCTTTTCTGGGACCAGTCACTGGGGGGGTGATGGAGACATTTTGGCTTCACTTTTCAGGGCTTCTGCGGCACGCTTGGTTTGGCTACATAATATTGCAAAAATGCATTAGTTGAAAACTTTTTACACTGTAAAAAGTGAAAAGATGGATAAACTTAAAAATTACTTTTTTAATTATTTTAAAGCAACACTATGTAGTATTTTTACCTTTAAATAATGTCTCTAAAATTATAACTTTTAACTCGACAAATTGTACTGTTGCTGAAACCTGAGCAGCCTCCTAGCTGCTACAAGCATGGGCGGAAATCCCGGGGGGGTCGGGGGGGACAGGACCCCCCCATCTGAGGGTTGTCCCCCCTAAAATATCATTAGAATATGTGTATTGAAAATTATTTAATGATTTATAATACTTAAAATAGTTGTGTAAGAAGTGAAACAATACAAATGCAAACGGAGCAACAACAAAAAAACTTAAACATTTTGATTCCCCCTCCCTTGCCTCACAGTGGTTTGGTCCACTGCCCGCGCCCCTTTTACCTCACCACCGACACATTCCGGTGGTAGAGAAGTGTACGGAGCCGTATATACAATACAACGTTTCCCATCACTTATCAGTTTATCCTCATATGTTTTAAAACTGGACTATTTTGACATATAAACATGAACATATTTCGTTTTCTGAGAACAGAAGCAGATAAACGATCAAGAAAACATTTTTATGCATTCATGCAGAGGTGAGGCAGAGCTGAAAGTAACAAATTACATTTACTCACCTTGCTGTAACTGAGTTTTTTGTGTACTTTTACTTTGAGTAGTTTTTAAAATCTGTACTTTACTTTTACTTAAGTATGTTTAAAGTATTGTAGGCTACTTCGCTACACGTTAAATCATATCCGTTACTGAGTAAAAAATAAATAAAAAATACGTAGGTGATAAAGGTGATAAAGACGCGCCACGGTCGGATGATTGATTGATGGGCGGGGGAACGCGCAAAAAGAACCATGGAGAGGGACGAGACAGGCGCGGGCTAATGCAGACCCTCAATTCAATTCTTACGAAAGAAACCCCTGGCCATTGACGCAAAGCGATTGTTTAATTCAATTAGGGTTCATGCTCTTGAGTACGGAGTTTGAGAATTGCCGACTGGGTTTTAACCGCTAATTTGCACGATGCGTTTTTAATACATGCGCATTATCTTCCGAGGTCTAGCAGCTTCGCGTCAAGTCAAACAACTTAAGAACGTCCTTGAGAATGCGCAGATCATTAGACATTGCAGAGAGAGAGAGAGAGAGAGAGAGAGCGCGAGAGAGAGAGATTGAAAGACATCAGGTACACAGGTCTGGGAGCTAATAAACGTGTAAAGGATGTATAGTGTATAGCCATGGCACTCATCTCATTATATGCTAATTTATGTATATAGTTTAATAACATAATGTATGTTACCAGCAATACATCAATTACAACCTTCATATAATGATTGTATTTACAAGCTGCTGACCTCATATTATTTTTGCTTCAAAAGTGCATAACTCACCTGTAAAAATCATTAAATAATGCCATAAATGTTTCTTAGTTATAAAAAAAGCTTTTTATTTTATTAACATTTGTTATTGCACTTTAATTGTAGAGATGTTTACAATTAAAAACATAGTTTTAGATGTATATATCCTTCCTTTGTGAACTAGAAACCTCTCCCCGCTGTAAAAAAGTAACTTTTTACTAGAGTAGATTTTTAGACCAGTAACTTTACTTTTACTTAAGTAAAATATTATTAAAGTAACTTTACTCTTACTTAAGTAGAACATTTTATTACTCTTTTCACCTCTGCATTCATATGTATTAAAATTAAATTTGCGTCCGTTCATAGAGAAAGAGAAACGTTTTCTATCTGTACCCATTTCCTTGCAAGTACAATTTTGCCTGTATTATTGGTGTCCCCTTCAAAAATTGTTCTTGAAAAATTTTATGTTTATTGTCCCCCCCAACATTTAGATGAGATTTTCGCCCCTGGCTACAAGCACACTCTGAAAGTGGCGGTGGAGGGTAGGAAACACAGCCCCGCCCCTCCCCCTGCCTGCAGAAGAGTGTCTGATACCAGGCACTGTTGCGCTTTTCAACCACATGGGGGAGCTCTAAGTCATTTTTACATGGAAACTACATAGTGTTGCTTGAACTATTTTTACTTTTTACAGTGTAATAGACTACATGCCTACCAATAAATTAAACCGTGTCCACCCAAGCAAGCTGAAATAATCAGCCTGATCTCACAAAACAATACAATTTTTACGAGTTGGCTTATTCGTATCAATTCATATGAAGTTAATCGTGCAAAATCGTACGATTCTTGTAAAAAACAACAATGAAACCGAACCCCTAACCCCGCACCAAACCCCAACGTCACAAGAGTCAAGGCAAATCGTACCAAAACTTATGAATGTGGTCGTATGAATTAATACCAATTAATTAGCCAACTCGTAAAATATGTACGAATTCTGATGAGATAGTGTTGGAATTAATACCTGGTGCTCTGAGATGGCAAGATGCGGCATTACGACCACGCGTGTCAGATGGGCATGATCGCTTGTGCCAACACAGCACTGCGTTTGAGACGACGCAGTGATAATGCTGTTCACGCTCCCGTCCTTTGAACTTTGAAGCTCAACCAGACCAGAGTACGCAAAAGATACCATATAATGCTATGTTATTGGGTATATGTTACTTCACTCAAATCTTAGTATCAAACAAAAGCATCTGCCGGTATCAACATGATCTCTGTGGTATAGTCACAGAATATTTTGCTCATTTATCCGTGTTATTGTCTTACCATTTTCGTGGGGGTTTGGGGTTAGAACGACCTTCTGTAACATAAAATGACATCCTAACCCAAACCCCAAATCTAACTCCAAACATACGGGGAAATGGTTTAAAAATAGGAAAAACAATTGAGTAACCAATACGTGAAACTGACACGGATAAATTAGCAAAAATATTTTGTAACTATACCAGGGAAATTTGTGAGATCAGGTTGGCCGGTATGGTGGCAGCGAGTTGAAAAGTGTTGGGGGTTTATTTTAAAGTGTTGGGGGCATGCCATACTTGTCGCCCGCGTATTTTTCGCCCATGTTGAGTTGTACAAGTATGATGGTTGGTCAATGTAGTGTGTGTCCCACCCCTCCTCTATAGTGATTGGACTGTGGTGTAAAAAAGATGTGAGAAGCTCTGTGTTTTTTCCAAAGTTAAAGTGTAAAAAATTATAAAACACAGGACAAAAGAACTCCGGAAATATCATTATGATACACAATGCATCAAAATGAGGTGTCATCGGTTTATCTAAAAGAATACTGAATGTTTGGACGTTTTACCCACCATTTACACATGGTAGGGAGCAAGTGTAAATTTTAAAAATACGAAATTTTTTATGAATTTTAAAATTAACTTCAGAACCAGGGCTTTGAACCAGAACAGAAACAGTATTTTAATGTTTCCGGTTTTTTGTTCAACCCTAAAATTGACCAAAAAAAAAAATAAGTAGGCTGATCATTAGGACATTAAACTTAAATTATTAGTCTACATAATTTTCCTTAAGTTTCTATCTTGTCATCAAACATTAAAAAGCTACATTATGTAAGCGACATAACTGTAATTCTGACATGCCTACATTTGTTTCAGCATTATACATGAATTAAGACAAGGAAAATTTCGGCCATGTCGTTTATTGGCAAAAAACGTAAACAAATGTTTTTATAAGAAAAAGAATACTGTGGTTTGCTTGGTTTTTGAAATGCGTCTCTCCGTGTATGCACTTTTGAGTGCACTCAAACACGCGCACACACACAGATGGAGGACGAATTCCTAACGGCGCTTCAGGAAGAAGATGCAGCATAAACAGAAAATTTACTGAAAAAAATTACATTGTTTTTCAGTGCTTTATTGGCCAAATGTATTTTAATGGACTATAGTATGAGACACAGTAGCGCAAGTCTCTCTCAAGTTTATACATCAAGAGTTCTGATCTTCAAAGGGCATAGGGATAATCACGTTTGATTGGAGTTGGACCGGACACATTCAACCTTATGTGCGTCTGTGCGTACAGAATATTGCTCACTTTAGGGCCTTTTTGTGGTGAAATTGTTTAAAATCACTTCAGTGTTAACATTTGCAAGCCTTTGAAACACATGCAAATGATCAACTTTCACCCTATTTAAATTTGCATATTAATCCGCGAATCGCAAGCGAGCCGAACCATGGGTCGTGATCTGTACGGATCAACTGCGATCCGTTACACCACTAATTAGTATTAAAAAAATACTTGGTAGCCTACAATATTTACCTCTTATGATTGAGCATTAGAGACTTGGGCTTGAGTAGGCTACTTGCTGGTGGCAAGCTTCTCATTTCTCCGATGAGTCAACGACGACCAGAAGTGAAGTTCACCAAGTCATATTGCACAGAAATCTTGTCAATGAATGAAAAAAATAACGGTATTAAACGGTTACCATTATTCTAAATAATTGATTCTGTTCCAGAACATATATTTTTTTGAAAGTTTCTGGTTTTGTTTCTGTTTCTTGCAAAACATCAGAAGTTTCTGGTTTTAGTTTTCGTTCCATGAACCGGTTCAAAGCCTTGGTCAGAATGACTTTACGAATGATTTACACACAAAATTGTTTGGCTTTTGTTTCATAAATGAGACCCAGTGTTTCTATGTTGGTGTTTCACAGCTAGATGGCAAAAGCTCCATATAGAGACTTTTTAAAGATTGAAAGTCTGTGCATGTGTTTCACAAAGAAGTAACAGCATACAGGTGTGGAACGACATGAGGGCGAATAAATGATGACAGAAATAGTTTCATATTAGAGTGAACTATTTCTTTAAAATGCCAAGTGAATATGTTTCCCTTGAGAGAGTGTCTGGATGTTTTATTTAAAGTCTGGGTCCCAATTTAGATTTTCCAGACAGGTTGTCAATCCTCCCAATCTAATCCTCACTCAGGTATTGTAAACATCAGCTGCCGTGCTCCCATGAAATCAAAGATAAAATTGCAAATCTCACAGGAAGGTTCTTGTCTTCCAAATTGCAGTCAAGATAAAAAATCAAAGTTGAATGACTTGTTGAAGTTGATTGTGCTTAAAAATGTAAATGCAAGTTTTTTGTACATTATATAGAAATCTTCAGGATGTTCTGCACGGCTTGTTTGTGAGCAACCAACACAAATTCATGACAATTTGATTGTATTTAACAAAGTGGTTAATTTGTATAAAACATACATTACATTCAGTACAGACATTGGGTTTAGGGGTGGAGTTTGATTGAGGCGGCGTGTACACCAAGACGTTTTTGGCTGCAGGTGGCACATGTTTTCAATTTTTCTCAGTGGAAGCAACACGTTTTTTTTTGTCTGCCCCAGTGCTTTAAGTGGGCCGGAACGCCCCGGTACTCAGTACCGCCACTTCTAAAAATAGCTCTTGAGCGTACCACCACCTCTACGTGCGCCCAGAACGTGCTTTTAGCGTACCGGAACGCTCATCTGTTTAAAAATCAGAGGTTTAATTTAATCATTTGGCTGCGCTGCCACTTTTCAGAGCGCCCTTAATGTACGCTTCCTAATTCGTTCCACCGAGAGCAGAGACTACATTACCCATACACCCTTGCGTTTACAAGTTAAAAGCGCATGCGTCCTTCAGTCAGTGTCAACGTGCTCTGGAGAGGTGTGTGTTTGTGTGTAAAACGCGCAACCATAGCTGCTCGGTTAAAATGAAAATACAATGAACACGTAATATGCCCTCCTTGTTTTAGACTCTGAACGCCGTCAGAATCAGAGGACTCGCTGACATCCCACCAAGCCAGAATGATAGCTGCAGGTCAGACGCAAGCCTTAGGTACGTGATAATCTCCGCTGTCGCGGCTGTCAGTTTGGTTCCCCTCGACGCAACTTCGGATTTCCTCAGGCGATGTGCAGAAAACATTCTTGAAATTGTAATATACATTTAGTTTAATTGCTAAACTAAAAGTAAACGAAATTTCAATGAATTTGAACGACGTGCACAGTAGTTTTATCACCCGCAAAATGGAAAACAATGGGACAAAATAAATGACTTTAATTAGAGTTTCAAATGGCCAGTATTTTGTTATTCTTGACCCCATAGACATGGTCTTGGTGTCATTTTAAAGTTTTTTTTCAAGCTTTTTCTATCTGAACCACTAGTTTTAGCATTTAACCATGCTGAAAATTTTACTCACATATCTACCTTTTGCACATTTTATTTATGTTCAAAAACTCTTTCTACAGTAGCTCTTTCTAATGGTATTTTTTCAAAATCCTTTTGCACATTTTATTTATGTTCAGTAGCTATTTCTAGCTCAAGCAAATCCACAAATTTATAAAAGGATTAATTATTTTTTACAAGGTCGTCTGTTGACTGCTAAATATAAAACCCCTTCAATATAGGAGTCGAGTCAGCAAAAAAAAAAAAAAAAAAAAAATAGAGTACCGGCACCTCTTTTGGGCCACTTAAAGCACTGGTCTGCGCTGAGTGTTGGCATTCTACATTTTTTCAGCGTTCAGCGCTGAGTTCCCAGAGTTCACTTAGCCATCCAATCACAGTGGCCAAATACCAAAACAACCAACTGGCGCATCATACAATGACTTTAAACAAAACAGCAACCAAAGCGCCCACAGTTGGCGCCTGCCTGGCATTTTCAGCGGCATTTCAACGCTTTGGTGTACACCACGCCCCATTAATGCTTTTTCCCTTATAATCATGGAAACAAATTAATTAGAATTAGCCACCTCTGAAATACTAACAAATTCCCCTGAGATCAGATTGGAGCAACAATAACTATGAAGGGCAGAACTTAGAAATAGTATTTGTGGGTAATTATGTTTAAGCTAAGCTGTAAAATACACATTTATCAATGAAAATAATATCACTGTCATGGCATCTCAACTATGAGCACAGACAAGAAATCCACACTAGAAAAATAAGGAATAGGAAATTTTAAAAAATGCCACTTTAAGACAAACCAAATCACTGCCAATACTCACAGGAAGAGATAACTGCATATTTTCAAGGTCACTTTTGTTGTAGGAAAATATTGATTTCTGAGAGACGGCAGATCAAAGCTTACAGAAGCCTTCATCGTCTTTCAATGAGAATTTGAGGACTAATGTTTACTATTTTTTACAGTGCTGAATAAATAACACGTACAGTATCAGAAACTACACAGCCAATATGGCAAAATAGATTTCAAAATATACATAAAGGCCCAAAAAATATATGCAAATATGTTTAAAAAAAATTTTTTCACCAATATTTTTGTATTATATTTTAAAGCATTTATATTAACATTGCATTGAAAGAAAACTTTGTATTTTACAAACCTGTAAACATAACATGTTTTAAAGGTTAAAATTAAATTTAAACTGTTGAACAATATACTTAGAATTGTATATTTTATACATAGTTATACATTTAATACTTATACTTCATACATTTGTTAATAAAAAATATACTTTTTACCGTATGGGTTGTAAAATTAGAAATATGTTTGTTGAAATATATATATTAAGGATAAAACTAAATATATTTTTAAATTCAAAAATATATTTAATTAAACTACTTTCTACAAAATATATTTAGCGTTTATTTAAAACATATTTTTGTGCAGAGAAACAAAAATATGGGAACTGAGGTAAATTCATCAAGTTTTTGGAAAGTACTCATTGAGAACCGAGGAACAACAGAATTGTAACAAATGTTATGCATTGTTTAATCCTTTATTCAAAGTAGACATATATGTTGTACTTTAACGCAGTTTTAGTTTAAAGCAAACTCATTATCATAGCTTTAAAGTGCTTGTGTCTGTTAAAATGTCTCAGATCATTAGCATTTCTATCCTGAGGAGATGTAGCAGTCTAAAAAAAGTAAATCGCTGATAAACATCCATCAATAGACGACAGGATGTTAGTTTATTACAAGATAAAGAAGCAAGAGATGAAAGAGTCTGAGACAGTTTTAGGACAGTACTCAACCCTCACTACATGACACTGAAGAGACCCATATGAGAAAATCTCCTGATTCAGCCATTTCTGAAGAAAGAAATTGGGACAACATTGTGTCCTAACTAGATGCAACACAATATGATTCCAGCGATAGGAAATCCATACTAAACACGATAAAGGGGCGTAATGCGACACAGTCAATCAAAAAACACAGCCAATCAGAAAAGTTTAGCTCTCTTTCAAAGCAGCTAAGGCTGGTACACACATAAACAAATGCATCCCTCTGCTTTTTATGTCTGTACAGGCGGAGCTGTAATGCTACGTACACACCAAACGCGGAGCATCGCGTTACTCGCTCTAGATTACTCGCGTGATTTAACTTCGTGTCATTTTTTGCTCAAGTTGAATATTTTCAACTTGAGTGAAGACGCGTTTGAGGCGAATGGCGTGTGTTTTCGCGGCAAGCGCGCCGCCCATATCGCGTAATTTGCATCGCCCCACGCAAGGACACGTCCAATCGCATCTTTGCATTGACTTTGTATGTAATCTACTCTCGCAAATCGTTGAACTCGCATTTGGTGTGTATGCCCCATAAGCCGTGACGTCGCATAAATAGAAACTGTTTCTAAAATAGAAATGTCGCAAAATTGCATTGTGGGTGGTTAGAACAAAAACTCAGATTAACATGGAAAAGATCTGTTTAACAGATCTGCAATTACATTCGTAAAATTTCTATAGTATTATGTGTGGCAGGCCAGTAGATGGCGATGTTAGTTTGTAAAGAAACACTACCCCACCTGCGCACACACGCGTTCTTCTACAGAGCGATAAATACAAACAATTAAGATAAAAAAAGCATCGTGAAGTTTTTTGTAGATGCACAATGAGGTAGCTTTTCTAACTACAAGTGAGCGTGGACTAAAAAGTGATAAAATTTTGTAAACCTAATTAAATTAAATTTACTAACAGCTTTTGCCATTAAATAACGACGGTCGAGATTTACTAAAGACCTTATTGCATATCCATTTCTAGGAGTTTCCCTTTCAGACGCAAAATTTATGGGAGGAGAGGATTTAAATGATTCACACAATGCGATTTATTATTGTTTGCGCGTGTTACTGGTATTTGTGCCATTATTTAACACTATAAAAAGCAAGTTTTGAACCATTTTGCGCTTAAAATGGCTGACATTATTGCTGATTGAAGGAGCCATTGCAGAGAGAGCGAATGGTACTAGGGAAAGGATTTTTTTCACACGTAACAGTTTACTGATGTTTCAAAAGTGCCTTTTTAGTAAATAATATGCATATTATAGACTTGTTCGACTTCATGCGATGCCGTTAAAACTAAAAGATACACTGTAAAAAAAAATCTGTAGAAATTACAGTATTACTTGCAGGTGGTTGCCAGTAACTTACCATAGATTTAAATTTATGTTATTTACTATCAACATTTTGTTCAAAGTTAAATGAACATTAAACATTTACAAGTCTTTGTCTTTACAGAGTAAAGCTAAAATAACAGCATCAAGCAAAACATTCTGGGAAACAAAATCTGAAGCAAAAAACAGAAAAAGGTTGATGATGATTTCTGGTTCCCAGAATGCTTTGCATGAAGCTGTTATTATATAGTTTTATTCAGTAAAGATAAAGACTGTTAATATTTAAAATGTATTTAACTTGGAACAAACTCTTGCCAGTAAATAACATAAATTTTAATATACTGTACATTACCGGCAACCAGCTGCAAGTAACACTGTAATTTCTATGTAATCTTTTACAGTGTACAATACATCAAAGTATCCCAAGTGTGATTCAAAATTAGACTTTTCCACATGATTTCTCGAATTGCACTCGTGGTACCTTGATGTCATCCACTTGTCGCATAAAGTCGAACATGCCTATTACCACTCCTATCGTTTTCGTAATTGCGCGCTCACGTTAATTTAGGCCATTTTTTGGACATACAGTAACAAACTTAATATCTTTCGCAGCATAAACACAGTCCTGTATGCTGCCATTGCTGTTTTTGTTACTCGCGCATGCATCTAGACTGAATTCAATATGATCTCACAAAGTTCCGTGGGATAGCCACGGAATATTTTGCTCATTTTTCCGTGACATTCTCACGGATCTCCGCATATTTCCGTGGCCCTGCCACGGACTTTCTTTTCCGTGGCATTCTCACGGATTGGTTACTCAACTGCTTTTTCCTATTTTCAAACCATTGTCGCTTCGGTTTAGGGTTAGATTTGGTGCTTGCATTACTTTGTCACTGTAAGTATTGGTTTATACAATTTTTTCTGATGTATTCTTTTATATTTTCTAAACTTTAATCAATTGTCACCTGGCATTGGGGTTAGAGTTGGGTTTGGGTAGGGATGTCATTTTATGTAAATCTAACCCTAAACCGAAGCGAAAATGGTAAGAAAATAGGACAAAACAGTTGAGTAACCAATCCGTGAGAATGCCACGGAAAAGAAAGTCCGTGGCAGGGCCACGGAAATATGCGGAGATCCGTGAGAATGTCACGGAAAAATGAGCAAAAAATTCCGTGACTATGCCACGGAAATTCGTGAGATCAGGTTGACTGAATTATGATTTGTGTTTTCGAAGTTCACATCATTCACAAACGGCATAATTTTCAAAAACTTGCGTTTGCGACCCCAAAACCCTGTGGTCCTGTTAAGCAAGAGTTTTGGAAATAAATAAATCCTTGTCTTTGTACAAATCTCTCTTTACAATTTTAACCCTTCACCTCCAACCTCCTGATAAAATCAAGCTCTTATACATCTTGTTTCACTTAGGAAACTATGTCACATTACAAGTTGTAAATAGCATTTACTTTGGAAAAACAAGTTAATGATTAAAAGATTAAAACTGTTAACTTGAAAAAAATCTAAATTGCGGCAATTACAAGCACCTGTCCTTATCTTAAAATAGTCAAATGGTTTCTAACAGCATTTTATTTTCTTTTTCACTTGACAATTTGGAAAAAAACTTCATCATAGTCATCTGAAACCAAAGTAAACAAAAACATAATGACTTTATTTACATACTGTACAGCTTCATTTTCAACAGGAATATTGAATTGATATAATCAACCTTTTTATCGTAAAATTCGACGAATTCGAAGTTTAAAAAGGATTTGAATGACGCTTAACACAATGACCATTGAAGAATTTTACCTCTAACATCAGATTACAAAGAGGAGATGACAACGTGTGATTTCAGTTGGAGACACTGTTTTATGTTGCAACAATTGAGCTGTCATGTGTTTTTCTTAAATCAGCCATAGCTGTCCCGTAGTAAAGACAATCTGCTGGGTTATTCTTTATATAACAAACACAAGTATGTGCAGGTTTGTTTTCTCTTATTCAAGAAACCTTCAGTAAATCTGACTGCTTTGTTCTCGTGACGAATTGTTTGTAGCTTACGCACGTCCAACTGTAGATGAAAGTTTGATATCCGAGGAAAAACAAAAAGCAAAAAATCTTGCAAGTTACATTTCCTGGTCCACTTATCATTTATCACATTCATAGCAATCTACATTTGAACACAGTATACAACGCATGGCTTTGTTGTTTAGAGAGGCTGACATTGCCGATGCCTGTTTTCTATCTGTTAACAGATCGGGCTCCTCTGTCACAGAACCAGACCAAACACTGCTGTGTACATACTGGAAAACTGATTCATAACGCAACCCATTTCCGATAAGACACAGTCTGGCAACTACAGTCTTCATATAATGGCATGTTTCTTCCTCAAGCTGTACAAACTCTCATTGTTATTGGCCATGATCTCATTCAGCAAAAAGTAAACAGTTGTTTGGCAAGAGTTCCCCTCACTGGCTTTCATTACGAAATGAATCATGTAAATATGTCATTTTATTCAACTGAACAACTGTAATGGGCCATTGGGTGCAATGTAAGGTCATGGTCTGTATAAGCAAAGTCTTTTAAATAGGGAAAATAACTTACATAGTTTCTGCATGTATGTATGTGGCAGTTGCTTTCATCTAAATGCGCATTCAAGTCCTTTAGGCATTGCAAGCATTTGAGCTACTTGATTGTACACCTGTCCTCAACAAGTTGTCCGTAACACAAATGCAAAAGTTTCGTGCTAGAGTTTTATACTTAACATCTGGGTTTTGTTCAGATCGCTAGTTTTACTGATGCTTATCTTAGCAAACACTACTAATGTAAAATTAAACAATGACAGAAAGATTCTGAAATGTCTGAAAGCTTTTTTTCTCATTTTAAGCTCATTTAAACCTCACAATGTGTTTCATGTGGTAATCCCTAAATAAACTATTTATTTAAATGCAAAAATAAGATTTAGGATGAACAATTAACTTAAATTATTACACAAACAAAAGAGATTCAGATGATGCATTAATGGCTCCTCTTTGCAAAAAATAACAACAAGAAGTTTTGCAACTTCTGTTTCGTTTAACATGTAAAAATATCATGGTAGCACTTTATTTTACAGTATGTGTACTTACCTTGTACATATACGGTAAATATGTTGTAGATTTACATAATGACATCCCTACCCAAACCTAACTCTAACCCCAACGCCAGGTGACAACTGTCGTACCTAACTCTAACCCCAACGCCAGGTGACAACTGTTTAATTTCGCGTAATCTAACCCTAAACCGACGTGAAAATGGTAAGAAAATAGGAAAGAGAATGCAACGGACGTAATAGTATTGAAGTCCCCAGTTCGTCAAAAAATGACGCGAAAGGTATACCCTCCGCGTCACATATTGACGCATGGTCAAGTGCGTCAAATATTGATGCCATGGGGTGAGAATGTGTTGAGTGTACAGACAAATGGTGGTACTTACTTTTGAGTATCTACATGGTAATTAAAGGATATCATTACTGTACTCACCAGTGGTACATACTTGGTCGTTATTATGTAACTCTAGGTAAGTACAGGGTAATGCCATATACTGTACATACTTATAGTGTATTTATAGTGTAACTAACAAGAAACACTACTGTACTTACAAATGAATGTACAATATATGTATTTAGTACTTACAGGCAACTGTGGGTTAATGACAGGTACTTATAGTGTGTGTGTGTGTGTGTGTGTGTGTGTGTGTGTATATATATATATATATATATATATAGAGAGAGAGAGAGAGAGAGAGAGAGAGAGAGAGAGAGAGAGAGAGAGAGAGAGAGAGAGAGAGAGAGAGAGAGAGAGAGAGAGAGAGAGAGAGAGAGAGAGAGAGAAACACTACTGTACTTATAAATTGTATATATTTGTATTTGGGTAACACTTTATTATAATGTTCATTAATTAACATTAGTTAACTACATTAGTTAACATGAACTAATGATGAACTGCACTTGTGCAGCATTTATTAATCTTTATTAATGTTAATTTCAACAATTACTAATACTTTATTAAAATTTGGTTAACGTTAGTTAATGCACCGTGAACTAACATGAACAAACAATGAACAGCTTTATTTCTATTAACTAACATTAACAAAGATGAATAAATACTGTAACAAATGTATTGCTCATGGTTTGTTCATGTTAGTTAATACATTAACTAATGTTAAATCATGAACATTATAATAAAGTGTAACCTGTATTTGTATATATAACTGTACATGGTATGTATATGATAACTAATAACAAACATTACTGATGTGCCATTTTTGTGCTTTGTATCTTTGTCCTTTATTGTACCTTTTAAACCCAAGCATTGAATACCGTACGCTTTAACTACTGGGTACATTCAGTAGTACGTCCATAGTAAATGCATGGAAACAGGACTGTAAAATTAAGTGTTGCATTTTACACAGTTGTTACACAGGACCTACCACCTAAGATAAAGCATAGTACATACCACTGTGAGTTATATTAACTAGTCAGACCATAAAATAAGATGCATTGTTGGGTTTAAAGGGTATCATAAAAGACAAAGATACTGAGTACAAAATGGCACTATAAGTGACACTATAAGTACTTGCCATTAATTACACTGGCCTATAAGTACTATACATTTAGCATGTACATACAATTTGTAAGTAGAGTGGTGTTTGTTATTAGTTATCATATACGTTCACTATACGTACCTGTCATTAACCCACACTTGTGTGTAAGTACTAAATACTTATATTGTACATTCATTTGTAAGTACAGTAGTGTTTCTTGTTAGTTACAGTAGACCTACACTATAATTATGTATCTGGTATTACCCAGTACTTACCTAGAATTACATAATATTACCGAGTATGTACCACTGGTAAGTACAGTAATGATACCATTTAATTACCATGTAGATACTCAAAAGTAAGTACCACACATTTGTCTGTAAGTACAACATATTTACCAAATGTGTACAAGGTAAGTACATGTACTCTAAAATAAAAAATTACTTGTTTTTACAATTCATTTCAACTTCCCTGACTAGTGAGTTGCTACAGAATAAAATAAATAAATAAAGTTGAATTAGTTTAAGTTATTGCAAATTTATTTTTATAATTTAAAGCAGTAGTCAAGAAAACTAGTCAAGAAAGTTAATTAATTGTAATTTCACATTGATAAAACTTAAAAATTAAAGTGCAACAAGGAATTTTTACACTGCTGACAAATTTCAATTTGTAGTTTTTCTTAGATTTTTTTATTAAAGTCCCTCACTGGATTTTTTAACCAACAAAATTTAGTGAGGTTTATGCTTAAAACAATAAACATTTTCGTAGGTAAGAAATTCAAAATAATATTGAATTGAATTGAAAGTTTTTTTTTCACAATTTACTGGACAAAAGACAAGTAATAATTACGTGCAGCAATTTCTCATTTATACATTTATTTTGGGGTCGACATGGTCAGTATCTTGGAAATGTTTGCCAAAAAGTAATGGGTACCTGACATAAAATATTGTCATATGTGACGCTGAACCACAAAACCATAAGTCATAAGTCACACAAGTATATTTGTAGCAATAGCCAACAATACGTTGTATGAGTCAAAACTCCAAAAATCATAAGGATGCTAAGTATAGATCATGTTGCATAAAAATATTTTGTACATTTCTTACTGTAAATATAAGAAAATGTATTTATCATTAGGAATATGTATTTGGACAACTTTAAAGATTTTTTGGCACCCCCAGATACCAGATTCAAATAGTTGTTTCTCGCAAAATAACAAGCAATGGAAAGCTTATTTATTTAGCTTTCAGGTAATCTCAGTTTCAAAACATTGACCTTTATGACTGGTTTTGTGGTCACATAAAAAACCAACAACCTCCCTGGTTGCGAATCAAATCACCCTCAGAAGTGCAAGCCTCTTAAAACATTTCTAAGGCAAAGAATGCGAACCAAAAAAGGTGCATCATGAAACCTGTCAGTCATGTTAAGCTGAGAAATAACTTACATTTTAGCCATAACATCCTGGGGTTGTACCTGGCAGTGTGGGACCACCATGACTTTACAACACACCGTTTCTCTCTGTAAGCTCTTTTTTTTTTTAGCTCAGACCGAGAATAGAAGTCAGAGTGATGTTGATGTCCTCCCTGGGCATGTGAGATCACGTCCCACCCCGCATTAATGTGAGAGGAACAGCAGCGAGAGAAGACCACCCAGGGGACCCGCCGATGGCCCTGGCTGTTTTACGGCAGGACCTGCTGCTCGACGGCAGCTCCGTGCTCCTGTCGTGACGTGCCGCCTGCTGAGATACATCAAAGTCTGTTACTTTCATCTGTATGCTCTCTCTACAAGTCCAGCTATTTCTCTGTATGGCTGAGTCACACATGGAGGGGATGGGTCGTCTGTTCCTGGAGAAGCATTGTTTCCCCTTATTTATGGCAAGTTAGGGCAACTATTGTCAAATTGAAATGGTAATGGTGCGTTGAGTGAGGCCACATTGCTAAATCAACTGAATGTGCTGCCACAATGTGGTTTAGGGAAAAAACAAGAAGAAAAGAGATGTGCAATAATCCAGAGCACACAGCAAAGAAACAAAACAATTCCAGCTATACCACAACTAATGATCCATTTCCCTTACAGAAAGATCATTTCTATTATGCTATGTGTGTATTTATTACACGGCGTACTGGAATGCATGATTCTGATTGGTCAGTGGCGACATTCCGAGGTTTGTTATTCCCAGACACCAACCACGTAAAATTAATAATGTAACCTCATCCGGGTATAGAGAGTCATCTACAAATGATTAAATCAAAATGCATATTCGTTTTGTTTGTACTTTGAACTTGTTTGAATGGGTCTTAAAGCCGAAGTGTAACGTTTTTTACCCAAAGCTTTTAACCATATTTGGTGCATAATTGGAACCACTGGGACGGTATCTTTCAAATAGTTCCTAATATTTTGGTATAGATATGCACCTTTTGAGGTACCAGTATGCACCTTTTAGGTACAAAAAGTGTACTTTTTCCAAAAGGTACCGCTCTAGTACCAACTTTTGTACCTTTATTTCTAAAAGTGTGGTTTAAATACCCAT
This sequence comes from Misgurnus anguillicaudatus, assembly GCF_027580225.2. Classification (NCBI taxonomy): domain Eukaryota; kingdom Metazoa; phylum Chordata; class Actinopteri; order Cypriniformes; family Cobitidae; genus Misgurnus; species Misgurnus anguillicaudatus. Next base: position 825,579 of record NW_027395276.1, on the reverse strand, counting down.
GCAAAGTCTCTGCTGAAGTTCTTACATTTTTTTTCCCATAGTTTAAGAAGATTTGTCTCGTCCATAACTGGGAAAGGTCTCATCCATAACATTGTTTCTTCCTCATAAATGTGCATACAAAATTAATATTACATGTTCTTTGAAGAGCCATCCCTTCCCCATTTGTTGGGTGTTATTGCTTTTGGTTTGTTCCTTTTTATAGAAATATAAAACAAGAGAATAGACTGATATTTGTCTGATGTCTGGACTCTACCATCAGGGGTTTGGGAAAATACACGGCAAAAAATGACTTTCTTATTACTTTGGTCTTGTTTTCGGTTAAAATATCGAATAATTCTTAAATCAATATGTATATTTTCTTGATGTGCTACCGAACCCCTAGGTGACATTGGAGAAAAAAAACTCTAAAGTTTAGTTTCATGTGCTCACATGAAACCTTCATGTGCAGAATTTTTTTAAAAAGTTTAGTTTTGTGTGCTCACGTGAAACTTTCCCGTTCGCACGTGAATCTATCGCGTACTCATTGCGTAAAACTATCGTGTGCTCATAGATTCACGTACGCACGCGATAGATTCACGTGGGCACGCAATAGTATGCGCACGCGAAAGTTTCACGTAGGCACGCAAAACTAAATTTTATTTCGTAATGAGCAATGTGACTTAAGAAAATAAGTGTAGTTTTTAGACAAAAACTATACCATTTAAGTGAATTTGTGTTTAAAACAAGCAAAAATATCTGCCAACTGAAAATGTTACTTGAATTAAGTGTTTAAGCAAAAAGAATTCAAGCAGATTATTTTGCTTGTTTTAAGCACAAATTCCCTTAAATTGTATATTTTTGTCTAAAAACTATATTTATTTTCTTAGGTAATTTTGCTCATCAAGAAAATACATCTTGATTTAAGAATTTTTAATTTTTTTTGCAGTGTAATAGTTTTGGTGTGCACAACCCCTTAGATTTTTATTTTTTGCTTCTTTTAGGCAAAGAATTTTGTCTAAATACCAGACTTATGCGGTGTATAAACAGATGATTCATTATATTGGTAATCAATGCACTCTCTGAGAAATTATATTTAACTTTTTGACTGCAAATGTCAAAGAGCCATAATGCTGAAATTGTTCTTGTGATCTCTCAATTTGTGTGGCTTGTTTAACAGAGATGTGATACTGAGTGGCGGCCGGTGACTTCTCTTCCAAGAGGTGCGAATTCAAAATGTGTTCGACGTGAACCTATGCGTCATGCATCATGTCAAAATGCATGCCTGCGGCACACACGTCGAAAGGGTTTATGACAAAAGAGATGCTCACGTTCACAAAATTCTCGCACGGCACTAACTTAACACTATACTCTTATTACACATGAGATTAAGTGAGTATTTGGCAAATGTGAGCGACTCTTTTACCATAAACCCCTTTGAAGCGTCTGCAGCTGACATGTATGACACGTGATGCACATAGGTTCACATAACGCACCGAAAACTTATTTTGACCTGACGAGCCACACACATGACATACTTAATGCATACTTGACAAGCTTTCCATCTTGCACTCTCAAAAAAGAAGTCACCGGCTGCCACTGGTGATATTACTTCTTAACTCTTTCCCCACCATTGACGAGTTCTCTCGTCAATTAAGAGAAAACATTTGCATAAAAAACATATTTCTGATGAGTTTTTATGGTAATCTGTAATACCGTGATTATCCACATGATGGCTACACGGCAAAAAATGATTTTCAGGAAAAAAAATCTTAGTATTTTTGTCTTGTTTTCAGTAAAAATATTTAAAAAAATCTTAAATCAAGATGCTTTTTCTTGATTAGCAAAACGACCCAAGAAAATAAGTCTAGTTTTAATAACAAAAATATCAAATTTAAGTGATTTTGTGCATAAAACAAGCAAAACAAACTGCCAATGGGGTAAGCAAAAAAATCTTGAACATTTTTCTTAAACACTAAATTCAAGAAAAATTCAAGTAAAATTATCTTACCCCATTGGCAGATTTTTTTGCTTGTTTTATACACAAAATCACTTAAATTTGATATTTTTGGTCTAAAAACTAAACTTATTTTCTTGGGTCATTTTGCTCATTAAGAATAAACATCTTAATTTAAGAATTTTTTTAGATATTTTTACTGAAAACTAGACAAAAATACTAAGAATTTTTTTTCTTGAAAATAATTTTTTGCAGTGTAGTTACCCAATTTATAAAAAAACTAAAGAAAAAAATTATTTACTAATTTTAAACTCTGTGTATGTTTTGATAATCGTTCTGAATCTGATCTCTAACTAAATTCCTCCACAAAAATGCAATTATTTCAGCTTTTTGCTAAAAAAATATTTTTTAAGAAAAATACCCATATTTAAGAGTTAATAAGCAGAGAAAAATATATAGATAGGATGAAACTTTTTTTTACGTTTTGTTTGTTTGTTGTTTGTTTTAAAGCAGAGGGTCTGTTCTTTCATTTATTTGTATGTTTATATATTTTATTTTTAGAAGAACATTTTCCTGAAAGGCATTTTGTAAACTTTTTTTGAAAATCAAAAAAAAAAAAATGCTGTCTTTTCAAAAATGGCTGGCAATGAATAAGTTAAAGATCAAGAGTCAAATTATTTAGCTGACGGATAATGAAAACACTTCCTCGTATTCTGCTAGATTTGTTATTGAGTAAAAGTTGTTGACACTTAACTAACTGGTTCTCACCCACATCACTCCAGCAGCAACATGCTAACCATTTAGAACACCCCAGTGATGCCCTAACAACCAACCAGAACACCTTAGCAACTGCATATGAATAATCTGTGACAGGTAGACATCCGGTATGATTGTTGCACACGTTCAGTTCTCTTTCCATGTGAAGTGTGCTTTTGGAAATGTCCTTTAGATGAAGAAGAATCCATAAGGGACTCCATTTGATTTGCGTCTCTGAAATTGATACCACATGAAAGCAGGAAATGAAAGCAGACAATCCATGACAACCTTAGCACTTGTCTATCTGATAAGTCTCCACTGAATGCTAATGTGTTGTAGGAAGAAATGCTTTTGAACAAGAGATTTTGAACAATAGGATTGTAATGGTGCGTTTCCGCTGCATGCTTCGGTACAGCTCAATTTTGGGGGTTTTCCACTGTGTGCAGTACCTACCTGATAATATTACCACCGTGGTCGATGCTCCAAGCGACCTGTGCCGATACTAAAACGTAACATGTAAACACTGCATGTCACTGATTGGTCAGATAAAATCATCACTACCAGCGTCACTGCAATGCAAGATTAGCTTTTCCTTGTGTGCCATCGGGCAAACAAAGTAATGTTGTCATTTGCGCTTTGTTGCACAAATTCCCAAACTTTCTTAGCAGTAGAAAACATCCAGATCAAGAACACCATTCCATCGATATGCTCCATTGATCATCTGTTGTGCGCTTGTTTGCATCAGGTTTACGATGATGTCATGGCAGTAAAGACGGTGCAATTATAACATTAAGTGGACTTTTTTTTTTAAATCTTGTTTTTTTCTATGATAAGTTTTAGATTCATGTAAGTGTTCTCAGATTAAGCCCAATATTATTATTTAAGATTCAAAGGAAGATTTATTTTGAAACACTGAAAGGACTTTTAAGTTGCAAAGCTATCAGGACTATGGACTATTACAATGCTTTAAATTCTTCTTTTTTAAGGAATTATATTGTATACCCTTCTTATTCTTTTCAATTTTGTCTTTATTTTATTTATACATTTTTTTATTATTTGTGCATTTATAAGGACTGTTAAAAACGTTTTAAGGGCTGTTTACAATGTATGCAAAAACTTTAAGTCTATAATCCCACCCACTTTGAAGCGGTACTAAACTACAGTGGAAAAGCAAACTGAGCCAAAGTAAATGAGCCGAGTTGTGCCGTGCCAAGCATTGGAAAAGTGCCATAAGTTGCATCCCACCAGCTTACTTTAAAATTCTGCTAGACAGTGGCGTGACTCTCTTCTGAGGGGCGCAAATTCAAAATATGTGTTAGTTGGGTCATGTGAACCTATGTACATCATGCGTGCAATGTCAAAATACGTGCCTGCTGCATGCTTCAAAGGGTTTGTTTATGATCAATAATGTTCTTTTTTCCTACTATGGAAGTGAATGGGGTCCACAAACGGTTTCTCAAAAATATCTTCCTTTTTGTTCATCAGAACAAAGACATTTACTGTATGCGGGTTTGTAACAACATGAGAGTGAATGAATGATGACAGAATGTTCATTTTTGGGTGAACTATCCCTCTAAGCGAGTGTCTGGCAAACGCAAGCATCTCTTTTATCATAAACCCCTTTGAAGTGTCTGCAGCATGCATGTATTTTGAAATGACGCGTGATGCATGACGATAGATTCATGATGTGCCGAACACATATTTTAACATGATAAGCCACACACGACAGGCTTAATACATGTTGTGATGAGCTTTGCATCATTCGCCCTTGAAAAAGAAGTCACCAGCCGCCACTGCTGCTTGACTACAAATTTTATAAACTTTTTGGATGTTAAATGGGGTCATATTATGAGACTTTTTTAAGATGTAAAATAAATATTTGGTGTCTCCAGAGTATGTGCGTGAAGTTTTATCTCACAATACCATAAAGATAATATATTATAGCATGTTAAAATTGCCACTTGGTTTTAGGGTGTGTCTTATGATGTAGTCTCGAGACCAATTTCTGACTTGTTCCTTCAAAGACTCGGTCTCGACCCGGTCTCGGGCCACAGTGGGAGGACAAGGACTCGTAATTTCAGACCGAGTCCTCGAGACCAACACATTTTTTTAATGTTCATATAAAAAACACATAATACATAATAACAACAATAAAATGCAATGTTGAAGGGCATTATTTGAAAATTACATCCCATGGTGCAATGCAAGGATAATGCCATCAGAGCCGTTTATTTAGATCTAGAAAAATAGGCAGAAGATGATGCATGTGGTAGGGATTTTTTTAATGATAGTAAAAGCATAGTTATATTAAGACGTTAAGACTGCTCCTCTAAACAATTCCCAATCTAGCTTAGTCTGTAGGCCTAACTGTTTAACTGCTTATTAACTGGGGTGATATTCAATCATAAATAAGAAAACTGACACGTTTTATGGTCTTGTTCTCGACTCCTAAAGGACTGGGTCTCGACTCCGACTTGCGTCCTCAAAGACTCGGTCTTGACTCGGACTCGACTCTATTTGAAAACCAACAGACTCGGTCTCAACCCCTTCAAAAACTCGGTCTTGACTCGGACTCGGCATACGCGGTCTCGTCCCCATCACTAGTGTGTCCTTTAAAATGCAAATGAGCTGATTTCTGCACTAAATGGCAGTGTCGTGGTTGGATAGTGCAAATTAAGGGGCGGTATTATCCCCTTCTGACATCATAAGGGGAGTCAAATTTCAATGGCCTATTTTTTCCACATGCTTGCAGTGAATGGTTTACCAAAACTAAGTTACTGGGTTAATCTTTTTCACATTTTCTAGGTTGATAGAAGCACTGGAGACCCATATAGCACTTAAACATGATAAAAGTCCGATTTTCATGATATGTCCCCTTTAAGTGTTGCAATATCTTATTTATAGGTTTATTTTTCGTTTGTAAATTTCCGCTGAATTTTGATTGCATGTTTGTTCCTATTTTAAATAAAACCTGCATTTAATGTAATCTGGGTTGTATTTTTGGGAATGAAGGCACATCACACAACATGTCCATGTTTGCCTATTTTATCCAGCTTCTGCACCAAAGTTTGAATGAATGCAAAGATGTTCACATTTACATTTTGTTAAATATCTCCTTTTGTGTTCCACAGATGTGAGTTTTTTTATTGTTGGCAGTGCCATGGTTGGATAATGCAGATTGAGGTGCGGTATTATCCCCTTCTGACATCACAAGGGGAGCCAAATTTCAATGGCCTATTTTTTTCACATGTTTGCAGTGAATGGTTTACCAAAACTAAGTTACTGGGTTGATCTTTTTCACATTTTCTAGGTTGATAAAAGCACTGGGGACCCAATTATAGCACTTTATTATGTTATGTCCCCTTTAAGTGTTGCAATATTGTATTTATAGGTTAATTTAAGTTTGTACATTTCTGCTGAATTTTGATTGCGTGTTTGTTTCCATTTCAAGTGAACCTGTATTTAATGTATCTGGGTTGTATTTTTGAGAATGTCAGTGTTTGCCTATTTTATCCAGCTTCTGCACCAAAACACAACAAAGTTTGAATGAATGCAAAGATTTTCACATTAACCTTTTGTTAAATATCTCCTCCTGTGTGATTTGATTTTTTTATTGTTGCCAGTGCCGTGGTTGGATAGTGCAGATTAAGGTGCAGTATTATCCCCTTCTGACATCACAAAGAGAGCCACATTTCAATGAGCTATTTTTTCACATGCTTGCAGAGAATAGTTTACCAAAACTAAGTTACTAGGTTAATCTTTTTAACATTTTCTAGGTTGTTAGAAGAACTGGAGACCCAATTATATAGAACTTAAACATGATAAAAGTCAGATTTTCATGATATGTACCCTTTAAGTGGTGCAATATCTTATTTATGGGTTTATTGGGCACACTTTATTTTACGATATCACGGTTACAGGGTAATTATACATTTAAGTACTAAGTAATAATCATTAACAACATATACTTACTATAGGGGTTAGAATTAGGGTTTGGTTTGGTTAAGTGTTAGTTGCATGTAATTATGCATAATTAACTGTTATTACTATAATAATTACATGTAGCGTGTGTAACAAAGACACCGTAAAATAAAGTGTTACCGGTTTATTTTTTGTTTGTAAATTTCTGCTGAATTTTGATTGCATGTTTGTTCCCATTTTAAATAAAACCATGTTTGCGTATTTTATCCAGCTTCTGCACCAAAACACAACAAAGTTTGAATAAATGCAAAGATTTTCACATTAACATTTTGTTAAATATCTCCTTTTGTGTTCCACAGATGTGAGGTTTTTTATTGTTTGGTGAACTGTGTATTTGTGTGTGCATGCATGTGTGCGTGCGTGAGTGCGTGCGTGCGAGAAAGAGAGAGAGAGAGAGAGAGAGAGAGAGAGAGAGAGAGAGAGAGAGAGAGAGAGAGAGAGAGAGAGAGACTAAAACTTTTATTGATTTGCCCATTTGTGCACACTTCGAAAAAATAAATAAAATAATTCTTCTAAAGATCAGCTTCAGTCTCCAAGTCTCCAAAGCAGATTTATAACGGATGATTTATAACTGTCAGAAAAGACAAAACTCGCTTAAAGACATTTAGCCAGAGAGTTTGAGAAACTGACGGCCCCCACCAGACATGAGTAATGAGGTTCCCCATAAAACAGCAGCCATATTACACTAACTGTGCCAGACTGATGAACCGTCTTATGGATCCTGATTTCAGGCCTGCTTTACATAACTGTGCCTTCTGGATATGTAATTATGAGCATGCATACGGGGAAGAAGTAAACTTGAAAGACTTCACCGCTCCATCGGATTTGTGCGGGGGTTAGATTTTTTGCAGCAGGTAAAATAAGGAAAAGTGCACGATTGCATTGTTAATGCAACAATTAAAGCATGTTTTAAAGGTATATTTAGAGCCATTCTCGTGTAAGGTAAATGGTTTTATTATAAGCTAAATCAATTGTAAGAGGTCTTGAAACGTTAACAGTCGTAATCCAACACTTTTGTGGTAAATACATTTCGGATAGACGCATTAAAACGGTCCTTTTAAATATAATGCCCAAACATGATCAGAACCCCCCCCTTTAGCATCTTAATGGCTTCGTAACTCAGTTTTCATGGAGCCACCCTGCTGAGTGTAAAGTACGAATAAGCGACTCCTCTACGATTACAAAGCACCGGGGTTTTACGGCGTAATGCGTTTCTAAATACCGGTCGAGGTTACGTTCCAAAATATTTGCGGCATCCATCCGGTGACCTGAAATCGCGTCTAAGCGTTCACGGCACCAAGCGAGCCGCCTCTCCCGTGAAGCCGGCCGGCCAGAGGGGTTAAAAGTCCATACAAACCCGATTAAGAATCAATTTGGGCCAGTGTCAGACAGTCTGGCGCCTGCCGAGGGGTGAACACTTTTGATCTGAAACATTTTGCTGTCTCGAAGGGCCGCCATTGCTGAAATGGTCTGAGGAGGGGCTAAAGTAGCTGTCATGAGCTGTTTTTACACAAACGCTGAATGAGAGCGGCCGGTACGGGCTGAAACGTTGAGAGGAGAAACTCATCCACTAACACCTACTTGACTGTAGAAGCCAGATGTATAAGACACAAAGTAATGGTATGTTTCAAATCTTGAAAATGCTGATGTGTTTTAAAGCTGGCTTGCTCTTGTCATCGTCACCACAAAAGAGAAGTGAAGAAAAACACAGTCAGGCTAAAGTAAGCAGGTAACGCTAAAGATGAAAAGTTAATTAAGCGTATTAACTCGTGCGCTATTGAAAGTCTTCTTTACTTGACACAAAGTGCAGAGTCGTCTCGAAACAGCTGCTTTCGTCCAAGTACATCTGAAGCGTGGTTTATAGTGTGTGTCCTCTCTACAGAGACGCCCTCCATCTGGACTTCACTCTTTATAGACAAACACTGTGGAATTCTGCAGCCGTTCCTCAAGGATCTGTCGGATGACGCAGATGTGCTGGAAGATCATCTAACTGATGGTGTACACAGTCACCACCACTTATACAACACCCTGAGTTATACATGAGCTAAAACTGAAGAGTGTAATTTTTGTTTTTTTTTATGTCGAAATACTTTCTACTGAACTGCTTTAAAATACAGTTTTTCATATGTCGATCTCCCTGAAAAGTGTAAATGTGGCTCTCTGGTGCTTTCAAAACATAGCTCTGTTTGTTTGAGCGGCCCGAAACAGCAGTGTGTGTGTGTAGCGGTGCAGAAATTATACACTTAAACCATCAACAGCATCTATAACGGACTGTCAGCTATCCAGAAAAATCATTCTGACTCCCATTTCAAAGAGTGATCGAGTCATGAATCAGTTCAAACTATTTCTAGGAATTGATTCAAAACTCTGATTCATTGGGTCGTTCACTTTTAATAGATTTCTTTCGGTGGGATTTTTCTTATATTGAATTCTTAGTAGTGCATTGTTAAAAAATGCAGAATTTTTGTCAAATCAACATATATTTTGTGTTGCTTTAACTTAACAAATTAAGTTAAACAAATATTTTTTATTTTTAAAGGGACTTTTTTAAGATGTCAAATAAATTTTTGGTGTCACCAGAGTACATATGTGCTCAAAATACCATATAGATGATTTATTATAGCATGTTAAAATTACCACTTTGTAGGTGTGAGCAAAAATGTGCTGTTTTTGGGTGTGTCCTTTAATATGCAAATGAGCTGATCTCTGCATTAAATGGCAGGGCCGTAGTTGGATACTGCAGATTAAGGGGTGGTATTATCCCCTTCTGACATCACAAAATTTCAATGAGCTATTTTTTCCAATGCTTGCAGAGAATGGTTTAACAAAACTAAGTTACTGGCTTGATCTTTTTCACATTTTCTAGGTTGATAGAAGCACTGGGGACCCAATTATAGCACTTAAACATGGAAAAAGTCAAATGCTCATGATATGTCTTCATTAAGTCAAAACTTAAAATAATAGATTGAACTGACTTGCAAAACCAAAGTGTTTTAACTTCTACATTGTGTGCAAAAGTCTTAGGTCACCACCGGCAAAGTTTCAATGACATCCATATTTATTTTTTGCTTAATTTATTCAGATAAACTGAAAATTTTTATAACACAATTAAGAGATACTTTATCTTATAATTTTACTTTAATTTTAATACTGCATACAAATTCCCTGGTTGTATTTTAATCAAGAGACTGAGAAATAATTACACATTAAGAGCAGGGGCGAAGTGGGACCAAAAAATCTACCAGAAATTTCGTAGACCACCAGCCCTGGGTGGTCAAAAAAAAAAAAGGTAACACCACAACCATAACCATGGTATTTGTAGTAAAACTATGGCAATACATATCTTAATCAATCTGCAAAAAAAATCACAATAATAAAATCATGGCTGATTTTCCAAAATGAGTAACTATACAAAATGATACCTGTTTGAAAGACGGGGACGCGCACCTGTCAATCAGCTATTACATAAAGGAACAAGGCCAGAGATGAACGTGCTCATAAACAGGAATTTATATATGGAATAATTTGTGTATCTTTGAGTAACTGTATTTCCTTTAAATATAATTTTTATCAAAGTTTTGAGAGATAATTATGTTTTTTCCACTGTTATTGCTTATTGCGACTTGGTAGTGCGGTTAACAGCGTGTTTGGTGCATTTACCTCAGAGTTTATTTCAGTAATATTGCTGTTTTTCCGGTAATAATAATACAATTTACATGTCAATCCTGCTTCCTTGTCTGTTTATTAATTTCATTATGCTGTTATGTTAAAGTTATGTGTGGATATTTATTGCTATATGAGACGTTCATTGCATGAATACTCTTGTGTAATATTAAAATCATATGCGGAATAATGTGTCCATCTTTGAATAACTGTAAGAATGCAGTTGCTTTGAAAATAATTTTGTCAAAGTTTTGAGAAATAATAATGTTGTGATGGTATGTATTGCCATTGCCGTTGAATACTCTCATCTACAATATGGAAATCACCTAGTAGGAAATATATAATGTGGTATTCTGCAAAGTTACCATGCTAATTTATGATATATGTGAATATAAATAAACCTTTGCAAATCTGCTGATTTGATTAATTCATGTCCTGACACCAGGCTAGAGATTGTAAACATCCTTAATCCACACTTACTACACTGTAAAAAATTTGCTTTAATTATGCAGCTGGTTGCCAGTAACTTACTGTAGAAGATAGAGACTGAAAATGTTTCATGTTTATTTAACTTTGAACAAATTGTTGCCAGTAATTAACATAAATGTAAAATCTACAGTAAGTTACTGGCAGCTAGTTGCCAGTAATACCCAGTAATACTGTAATTTCTACAGACATTTTTTAGTAGACTATATTGTTTTGTGGGAAAAAGATGCTTCCACAGAAAGTGTCAATCACACGATCATTTTATACACAGAATCAGTGGTCAGCAGCGCACTGCCAATGGACTATGTGTGAATGGGTGCTTGACGGATCAAAGGCAGATAGGCTATGCCATTTGTGGAGGGGCCGCTCACTGATCGCCCTATATTTTTGAAAATCCTACACTGTAAAAAAAATCCGTAGAAATTACAATGTTGTTGCAGCTGGGTTGCCGGTAATTTACCGTAGATTTAAATTTATGTTATTTACTGGCAAGAGTTGTTCAAAGTTAAATAAATTTTTAATATTAACAAGTCTTTATCTTTACAGAATCAAACTATACAATAACAGCCTCATGCAAAGCATTCTGGGAACCAGAAATCATCATCAACCTTTTTATGTTTTTTGCTTCAGATTTTGTTTCCCAGAATGTTTTGCGTGATGCTGTTTTTTTAGTTTTACTCTGTAAAGACAAAGACTTGTAAATGTTTAATGTTCATTTAACTTTGAACAAAATGTTGCCAGTAAAAAACATAAATTTAAATCTACAGTAAGTTACCGGCAACCCAGCTGCAATTTCTACGGAATTTTTTTACAGTGTAGACATGGTTGGACCTGCCGAACGGGTTGAGCACATTTATATACCGTGTTGAGCAAAGAGGCTGCACAGTTTGACCAGAGGGAGCGACTGCACATCAGGCCGCCAGACAGAGTTGCTAACTTGCAATGTATAATTATTATCAGACCGGCCCTCGCAGCCTCAAAACACTACCGGCCCACCGGGAAAAGTCCCAACTCTCCCGATTCCCATTCCGCTACTGTTAAGAGCTCAGTTGCAAAACCCTCTAAGTGCATCTGACATGTTTTCTTGTAAATGAGCATCTTTATCATACTCTTAAAGTAATAATAAGATAATTCACTCACTCCCATGTGTAACGTTGGAGAGAGGCAGGCAGAGGCAGTGGATTGAAATGCAGCTTTTATTAAAATAAACAGAAAACAAGGCAGGCAAAACAGAAAACAAGATAATCCTTGAGATAATCCAAGATAAACAGGAACCAAACTAGGGATGCACCGATAGGATTTTTTTGAGCCGATACCGATTCCGATTTAAACAGACAACTTCTGGCCGATACCGATGCCGATACCGATATTAAACACTTGTATACAATACTATACAGTTGGTCTATTAGCTAGTTTATTTCTGCATCAAATTATTTTTACTAAACATGGATTGGATCTAATTAACATTCAACTGACCAACATAATAAGAGAGGCACAAATTAAGCTAAAACAAATATAATAAGACAGCATGACAACCTTCAAAGGTGGTTTTTGCTATTTAGCATTTATTTTATTAACAACATCAACCTCATTTTTTACATATAATGGATTTCTTTATGCAGTTAATTAATAAACAATCGGTATCGGCCTTTCTCGTGCTATTGCCGATATGCAGATGGTTTCAAATTCATCAAAAATCGGCCGATAAATATCGGTGGCCGATACATCGGTGCATCACTAAACCAAACCATTACATCCAACAAAGAACAACTGAAACACTAGGGCTATGTATACACATAGTAATCAGGGACAATAAGACACACCTGGGAAAGAATTAACACACCGATCAATGAACAAAAAGAACTACAGGCTACAAAGCATGACAGACAGAACAGAACTTCAAAATAACACAAGACAGAACTACACCACGTCATCCAAGATGTTTATGTCTGTCTTTGTTCAGTCGAGAAGAAATCATTTTAATACAGGATTTTTCGTGCCTTACATATTACGTAATCATGTTAAAAGGTCACACATGACATATGCAAAACTACCGCTCCAGTGTTTGCAGGTGTGGAGAAAGAGGAGCGTTCGGATGTTGTTACACATATGCAACGCGTGACCTTTCGACGTTATTGTGTAATACACAAGGGTGCCCTGATGCGTCACACGGCTAGTGCAAGACGAGAAGGTTTAAAAGTACTTTTTTTGTGAAAATGACGATCGTTTCGCTAGATAAGAACCTTATGCCTCGGTTGGGATCATTTAGAGTCCTTTGAAGCAGCACTAAAACTGCAAACCGTTGGGTCTGCTTAAGTCCACTATATGGAGAAAAATCCTGGAATGTTTTCCTTAAAAAAACTTAATTTCTTCTTGACTGAACAAAGAAAGACATAAACATCTTGGATGACATGGGGTAGGTATATTTTTATGAAAGTGGAGTAATCTCTTAATGGATTCAGCCAACAAAGCGGTATTTACAGTATGAATGGCCTGAGGCCGGGATTAAGCAGATTTGAAGCAAAATGTTTTGATGAACATATAAAACATGCTGAGAGCATTTGGTTAATATCATTATCTGGCCTAAAGCTGCATGCACACCGCCAGCGGCTAGTGACAGCAGAGCGATGCGATTTCATTCACTTCAGTGGAATTTTGGCGACTTCCGGCGACACGATAGTGACCGTTGGTGACTGGAAGTGGGTGTGTCCATTTCTATGTGTCCAAAAGTAAAATTTGATGCAAATTATAAGCGACTCTTAGCCATTCAGAGTGAAGCATTGGACTTCATGACATCTGCCTTTTGTCAGTTACTGACGGTTACTCATTGGTTTATATCAGTTATTAGGAGGATGTTTACACCTGGTATTAAGATGAGTTTTGGTCGATCGGATCACAAGTGGACATGTGTAAAGACATGTGTAAACAGGGTTCAAAACGTTTTGAGCTTGTCTACTTTCGACCACACACAGAGTCAAAAACGCATTTGACCGGATTGTGTTTAAGCAGCCAAAAAAGACCACCTACTGTCAATGGTATGACCTCCTTTATTGTTTGGGAATTGCAAAAACCTAGAATACAAATTGATTAAACTACTTAATTTAGAGAGTATACAATGATTGACAACATGTGGTTTGATACCTTGCAGCAGTAATTTTATAAAATGCAGTTTTCCTGAAAATTGTCACTGGTGTTATTGTCACTGGTGTTACCTTCCTTATGGGTAACACCAGTAAAGATCAGTAACACCAGTGACTGGTGATTTTTTGTGTCACTGTTGTTACTGTGTTTTTTTTTTCTTTCACATTAAATAAAATCTTTTACATGTGACATGATGATAATTTTCAATGCGTTGAATTCTGCTACACTTAAGAATTTAAGGCTGAAAATTAAAAATAATATTTCATTAACACCTTTAATATTGCTGTGTGTATGCAGTCTTTAAGTACATGCACACAAAAAATAAAAAATCATTAAGCTATCATTTATGTGTACTCATAAAGTCAAAGAGTAATCTAATAATGTGGTCTAAGTTTAAATGTTAGAAAAAGAAATACATTTTAAGACATCGTGACATACCAATAGTGGACGTTTCTGTAGACTGACCCATTTAACAAAAAGTTTTAAGGCAGCAAAGTATTTTTTACAGTGTACTTAGTATTAATAATCAGTAATTAGGAGTATATTCAGGCAAAAGGAGTTAATAGTGAAAACTGGACCTTAAAAAGTGTGACCAGAATAATTTATGTACTTTTATTTTATTTATTTGAGCTTTTTCAAGCCTATTTTTGTATCATTTAGTAAATAGTATTTAGAAAGTAATTCGTAATAAGTATAATGCTTTTTTGTAATCTAATTACATGATTGAAGATGTAACTAGTAACTAGTAATTAATTACTTTTTTGAGTAACTTACCCAACACAGCAACAAAGCCACTTGGCGGTGTGCACGCAGCATTAGACTTTATCACAGTATATGTATAAATATTGCTATTTTATGTTGCATAGAAAATTAATTAATAATTATCATTGTTCTCTGTCTGTGAGAAACAGTGTAGAAAATATACCTTTATATTTTTTAATAGATTTATTTTAAAATATGAATAGATTTTTTAATCCTTTATTAAACATTTTGGGGTGGTTTCCCGGACAGGGATTAGTTTAAACCAGGACTAGGCCTTAGATTAATTATGAAATTTAGCTAGTTTTTAACAAACATGTCTTACTAAAATCATTACTTGTGTGCATTTTGAGGCAAAACTAAGAGCATGGATATATTTTAAGATATGACAGTGCAAGTTGTTTTCAGTTTGGACAGCTCTTACATTTATTTTAATCTAAGACTAGTCTAATCCTGAGAGAAGAAGCCATTTCCAAGTTAACAGAGCAAATCCATAAACATCAAGTTATATACTGAACATTGTAAAAAGCCATAAATAAATAAATAAATCATCCAGGCAGACATTACAGATGCCATCAACAGACCTAAAACTTTTCTTTAAATTCTACAATAATTGATAGCGCTGGTCTCCTTGTAGTAATGATGACCCAAAAAACCCACATCAGCATTACATTAGAAGAAAAGGCTTAACAGTAATTGTTACAACGCATTGAAAGTTAATTAACAGTCATATTTGCAAAGTAATTTTTTCCCATTGTAATCACTGTTCATTTCCCAGCATCCAGCGAAGACTATTTTCTTTTTCTTCCCAGTAATCTTATTCTTGATGGGTTTCATAATGGGTCTGGATTTGCATTTGTCATTGTAATTACATTTGCATGTTTGAGCACCTCACCAGAGCAGTCACTCCAGAGACGCGGTATTTAATAAAACACACTTCAGTACCGCTACCATCTACACAGGAAAAATCTTCAAAAGACCAAAAAGTAAATTCCCGCTCCCACTGAGATCACATGCTGAAACATTCATGAAACATCGTGGAGATGATTTAATTAGTCCAGAATCACTCTGTCGCAATAGCGTGTGTGTTTTAACACGTATAAAAATATGGGTCGCTTAACTTTATAATGCTCATGTTGTGTAATTATATAAGCATGCAATTACGCAACATCACAAAAGCACAAAATAGGTAATAAACATAAAAACATTATCTTTATTAAAGTGTTATTATTTAGTAGATCTGTTGGTAAACACAGTCTGATTGTATTGTATTGCGATGAATTATTAGTGGTGTTTGCTATTAGAGTATTTGTTAACGTTGCCCAGAGTTAGGAATTTAATCCCACAACAGTTTAATTGTGCCACAGACATGGATAATCCTCAAATCATCTGCTTTATTGGAAGTGGTGTGCTTTTACTTTGCTGTAAAATAAAACAACCTTTACGACAATGCTTTGCTGTAAAGCTGCTTTGAAACAATGTGCATTGGGGAAAGCGCTGTATCAATAAAACTGAAGTTTTTACCTGTGGACATTTAAACGAGCAAGAATCTCATAAACTTACATTGAAGAACAGAAGAGAAGACTGACTTGACGTTTGGTTTTCTTGTTCAATAAGCAACATCATAGTTGTAGTCTCGACTGCATTTGGACTTGGCTTTGTCTTTGTCTACATGACTCAGACTGTATTTCAAGACTGAATCACAACTGCAGGGATATCACTAAATTCAGATTTTTTTGTTAACATCATTAAACTTTTCTGCTTCAAATATAATGAATAAATTATTCTTTTTTTGTCTTTTTTGTTACTGTTGTCCCGGGTTAGAAATAAATGGGGGCTGTGTCAAAGTATCAGCAAATAAATGGCCACAAATTCAAGAGATGACTAAAAAAAAAAATTATGTGATCATAAACATAACCCTAAAAAGTCATAATAAAAATATAAAACTACTTTATTGCAGTGCTGAATTTGTGTAGTTATTTTTCTTTGGTTTCTGTTCTGGTTCAGTTTTAAGTTTATTCAACTTAAAATTTCACTTTAGGTGAAAATATTTAAATTAAATAAGTTTTTTCACAGTGCACTGCAAAACAATTGCTGTAATTATGCAGCTGGTTGCCAGTAAATTACTATAGAAGATAAAGACTGAAAATGTTTATTTAACTTTGAACAAATTGTTGCTAGTAAATAACACAAATGTAAAATCTACAGTAAGTTACTGGCAGGTAGTTGCCAGTAATACCCAATACTGTAATTTCTACAGAAATTTTGCAGTGTATTTTTCTGATGCATTGGAGAGTGCTGTTCTGGGGTGGGTTTCCCTAAAGCATCGTTAGCCAACTACTGTCGTAAGTTTCGTCGCTACTGACAAAGTTCAACGATTTGGTGTTTCCCGTAACCATAGTTCAAGCGAACATTCGCAATCTGCATCGCAAACTTGTGGGGTTTGAATGACAGCTCTTCACCTGTGGTAACAAGCATAGTTCCTTGTTAATATAATCTGTAGACTTACGTTGATCATGCTTTTGAATAAAATAAATATATAAAATTTTTATTTGACGTCTTTAAGTTTTTAAACAGAATTAAAGCGCTGCATTTGAAAACTGCGAATGTGCGCAGTCCTACGAACTTTAAGACCCTGGGGAATCCCTGGGAGAAGTGACGTAAGAGGAAACTTGTGCATGAATTGAATATCTTGAAAATAAACAACAGATAACTAAATCACGATAACAAAATCCGTCTTCCGATGCAATGTTATGTTATTTACAGCAATACTCTGACATTAAATCGATTTACACAGACTAATTAGTACTTCACCTCCCACTTGACATCATCAACTATGTTGTTAAACCAACATGGTCTAAACGACGAAAGTGCGGCAGAGTATGCTTTTGGGAAACAGTCGTGACAAGCTAGTTAGTTTCTCCAACTATGCAGCATCGTACTACAACCCTATATCATGAAATTATAGGCACGTAAGGACCAACGTCACAATGTCACGTTTTGCCGCGTTTGAGCGTGAGCATGTCACGCTTTTCTGTTTGTGTCACTGTCACGTATTGGTTACTCAACTTTTTTGTCCTATTTTCAAACCATTGTCGCTTCGGTTTAGGGTTAGATTTGGTGCTTGCGTTAGTATGTCAATTTAAGTGTTGGTTTCTAAAAAAGATACAAGACTTATTCTTTTATATTTTTTAAACTTTAACCAATTGTCGCCTGACATTGGGGTTAGAGTTGGATTTGGGGGATGTCATTTTATGTAAATCTAACCCTAAACCGAAGCGACAATGGTAAGAAATTAGGACAAAAAGTTGAGTAACCAATACTTGACAGTGACACAAACAGAAAAGCATGAGAAAAGATGCTCACGCTCAAACGCGGCAAAACGTGACATTTTCACGTTGGTCCATACGTCCCTATAGGTTCATAATTTTGTGATATTGGATTGTGTACTTTGATGGTTCAGCAGCGAGTTACGTCTTTGTTCGGGAACCGCATCCCTGGTCTTGACTTGGTCTCGCCCTGCCATGGTCTTGGTTTTGACTTGATCTCGACAATCTTTGGTCTTGGTGGCCCATACGGCAAAAAATATTTTTTTTGACCAAATATATATATATATTGGTATATTTTTACCTACATGTTGTAACCTTTTCTTTCAATGCAATGTGAATATCTTTCAGTGGATTGAAATATATGGAGGGCTAAATATATATTTTTAAATACTTTAACTCTTTCCCCATCATTGACGAGTTAACTTGTCAATTAAGAGAAAACACTTCCCTGCCAATGACGAGTATTTCCGCCAATCTGCAATACCGCTATTATCTGCAACTTATACAACCCGAAAGCAATGCCTCACGTAAAAGAATAAGATCTCTGTGTATGTTTTGGGGATCGCTCTGAATCTGATCTCTATCAAAAGTCCTTCAAAAAAATCTCAAAATTTGGCGTTTTTGAAGAAACCATATTTTAGAGGTGATAAGAAGACAACTAATCAACGTAGGATGAAAGGTTGTTTTGTTTTGTTTTTTGAAAGCAGAGGGTCTGTTCTTTCATTTGATATATTGTATGTCTATATATTTTAAGAAGAACATTTTCTGGAAGTCATTAAACTTTTGTGAAAATCATAAAAAATGCTGGCGGGGACATTTTTTAAATATATTTCAAAACATACAAAAAATGTTTTGTTAAAAAATGTTTTTATAAACATATTCCAAAATATATTTCAACAAATATATATTTTTTGACATTTTTGTGTATTTTGAAATATATTTAAATTTATTCTTGCCATATGGGGGTCTTCATAACAACCGTAGCAAGCAACACATACAACCACATGGTTCCATTAGCAATTATTAAATGTAGTTATTATTTATATGATTAAATATATGAAATAATGTGTGTAACACTGGAGCTGTAATGTGTAAACGTGTCATTTTAAACAGGCTCTATTTTCACACAGTAATGCATGTAAACATTCTTTACACCAAATATAACCAGCAGCAAGGTCATACATTGTACATTGTCATAGATGGAGATCACAATGAAAGACGATGTTGTGATTCTTACCCAGATATACAAATACCCAAACGCATACATTGCCACGAACCACAAAACACAAAAACTGAACAATCTTCGTATGCCATCATTTTGCACACAACATCTTTATCATGTACTCTAGGTAAGAATGTGCTCCCCGCAGCATATGTTTTGAATTACGGAGGATTTGACTTTATATGTCAGCAATACTAGATGGCGAGTTATATGATGTTGTATATCTTGTTTTCGACTCGATCAAATTTTCATCCTGTCCTCTATGAAACTGTCTCTGCTGTAATGAGTCCACCTGGTAAATGATGGGACAGATTTGTTGCCCCTCTGTCTGCTAGTCGAGTGATTTATCTTATCTGAGTGTGCCATGTCTTTGCCGTACATTGGCCGTCTCACATCCTGATGCTAATATTAGATAAAGCTCCATAAATCTGCCTTGAGCTGCCGAGCGCATTTGTTTCGGTGGCATGCCAATGTTCCTAAGCCTCGACAAAATTTGTTTATCTGCATTGTTCTTCCCATCATGACTTCATGTATGAGACAGGGCTGTAAAGTTGAGTAATTGTACTTCATTACTACAGTATACTTAAAACCCCCTTGAAGTCGAAACTAGAGCTTTGTGGCTTTTAGTCTATGACTGTTGGCCAAGGTCATCTGTATTCCTAGCCGACACATTTCTCTTCCAATAACAAATCAAAGCTAGTGATGACTCATCTTGCACTGGCTACATTTTTGTCCAATAAAAGACTTTGTAGAAAAGGTCTGGCCCCTCCCCCTGACACAATCTTTTTATGACTAGCAGTAGCAGATAGGTTGCAAATCATGACTTACGATGGTGATGTAAAGTTGTTTGCTTTTTGGTATGTGTGTGCGAGCGTACACCTACTTAACTATATTTTGGGAACAAACTTGTACCCAAAGTTAGCAAAACCTGACAAACCTGAGCAAAACCTCCCTTTGGGCATGTCCACGTTTATAAAACGAATATATAGTAAATAAAGTTTTTTTAACCACTTTATTTGTACATTTTTCAAATATCACATATAGAATCATATTCATTATGTTACAAAAGTAAATAAATTTTTTTATTGTAAAAATGCAGAAAGTTTTCTGTTAAGGTTAAGGACTCATTATAGTTTTGCATAGGTCCTACGGCGTAGCCTCAATGGTTTTCATGTATACTTTCATGTATGCATCGTAGTTTGGTCGACATGCAGTTACACATGCAGACCACTAGTAGGCAGTATGAAGAAGTTTGTGGGTTTACTGGCCAAAAAAGAAGCAGCTTGGCCCACAAACGAAGAAGAAGCAGCAGCTTGTTGTGTATGATTTGAGAAGATCACCAGTGATGGAAGTAAATAGACAGCGACTTTTGTTGCAATTTGTGTTATCACTCCTTAACTTGGCCCATCTTTGTTTTTGTTGCAAGTGGAAATGCCTATGAAGAAATCTGATGCCGATTTTTTTTTACCTGACGGGAGGGGTTCTAGTGGACCAATCACAGTGCTTGTGGTCCGCGTAGAACAGACGCAGTGTTGCATTTTTGCAAAGGTACGCATCAGGCTACGCACAGCCAACACATAATCTACGGCATAGCTATGGCATAAAATCGCACGACTATATAAATTAAATTATAAAATATAAATTAAACTAATTAAAAATCATATCAAGTAAGTCATATTAAGTTTAAATAATTTCAACTTGTTCATGAGTTACGTCAACTATATTCTTGTCAAACACTTAAAATAGTAGGTTACTCTGCAGTCCTTCCAGAAAAACGCGGAGTTTTTTGTGATTGTTGCGGGCAAAAATCCTCGATTTTGCGGCACGTTTTCTTAAAAAATGCTATGGAATATGCGGGATATTTATGCAATTTATGCGATGGAATTGCGGGAATTTGCAAAAACTGCGGAAACTTGCAAAAGCTGCAATGATGTTCACGTCACATAATCACGTCACTTCATAATGTTCCCATGGCAATAGAGGACACGGCTGCGCTTTTGGGAAGTAAATGCAACATTTTTCAACTTTCTGCTAATATATGTGACTTTTTGCTAAGAAAATGCGGAGATTATGAAATCATGCAAGCCCCACATATTTTGTGCGCGGAAATATGTAATTAATGCGGCGAAAGTGCGTCGTATTTGGAAAAAATTTAGCCCCGCATAAATATGCAAACTTTGGCTGATTATGCAATATATCGCGCGATCGCACAATCGCGTTTTTCTGGAGGGACTGACTCTGGCATTATCAATTTGATTAAACTTGCACGCAGCACTGCAGCCTTTTTTACAACTAGTAGCTATGCACTGTTAGACTTAACTGTAATTTCTACAGTTACTTACCACAAAATGCCCAGTAAAATACCATCATTTTCTTTTCCAGTTCATTACTGTAATATGCATTGCATTATGCGTATAAACTAGGGCTGTTGAAACGAATTTCAGTAATCGAATATAATTCGAATATTAAAAAAATAATACTTATCGAATGTTAAAACTACTATTCGAATGGGATTTAAAAAAATAGATTTAAAAATATTTTTTTGTGTTCACTATCTAACGCATTTATGCTGTTAAATACCGCTAGCTACCTCGACCCACATTTCCATCGGCTAATTCATTTGAAACAAGACCAGCAGCAGGAGGTACGTGAGAAAGAGAAAGCGGAGCTGATAGCGATTGCGGAGGAAGGTTATGAGGAAGACGAGAACGGAGCAGCCAAGGTGAAGAGGACAGTGTCAGGAGAAAACCGCTCTCAGTCCTATGGACGACCGTTTTGGGAATGTCTTTAATGCTAATTTGTTTGGATAAGTTTGTCTTTTGACCAGTGACAAAATACTTGTTCAATATCACACTTCCTCTAAGGTGTGTGTTTAAATGAAAAAAGAATATTGAAATTGGAGGCCAGGGGATGTGTGTGCTGTGTGTAAGTATTGTATAACTAATGATGCGATCTACGCAGCCCTCATACGTGAACAAAGAGAACTGCGTTGATAATGAAATTTTTCATTAAAGATGACAACTTTGTTAATTTTGTGTCTAAGCTTAATCATTAATTAGCAAGAAAGCTATCACCTGTTATTAAATAATTACATGTTTATTAGTAATACTACAATGTCTTCTAGTGGACATAATTTAAAACAAGTCAACTATACGAGCTCACAGTGGCATTGGCAATGCATAAGCCCATTTTTACAATGTGTGTAGATAGGTATAGTAAATATTAATAAGTCAAATTTGAGCATTAAATAATCGATTATAAATCGAATATTAAAAAAAATTATGAATGAAATTCGAATGGGATAATAGAGGAAGATTGACAGCCCTAGTATAAACATTTAATTTACAGTGATTTACTGTATGTTGTAAATTTGCGGTAGACTGCTGTAAAACAACAGCAGTAGTGCTACTGTAGTTGAATAAAAGAGTGTTATAAAAGCATATAAAATGGAAAAAATATATCTATGAAATTAAATACATTTTATTTGTTATGCTTTTAGCAGTGAAGCAAATTTCAAAATGTGAATTGTTTTTCAGCAGTGTAAATAATTTATTGGGAATTGTAGATAGAAACAAGAAAGGGATTATGGATAAATGCTTGACCGTCAGATTTGAATTTGAACTCAAGACTTCAAAACACTAGTGACGGCAAGATTTCGCTCCTCAGAGTGTGTAGCCTCTTTGGCACTGTGGTAGTGTTACAGACCAATGACATGGGTGACCTGGGTTTGATTCCCCTTCAAGGCAATATATTTTTTTAAAACTATTTTACAATAAGGGTATTATACTGTAAAATGGAACTGCAGTAAAGACATCATACTGTAAAAACATGTACAGTTATGGTGCTGTGATGGGGCAGTTACCGCATTTATACAATAAAAAGTCTAACAGTGTAGGTCTATAAAAAACAATAGATGTCTAATGTCCTCCTATAAGTAACCATGTGTGTTTTGGTATATGTAGTTCACAGAAAAAATAAGTGTGACATAATATTTTATAAATAAAAAATACCAAAAGTTTTCTTTGAGTGTTTTAGTGTTGGGTTAAGCCCGAATTATAGTTTGTTTTTATGCGTGCGAACATGGTCGAACACACAGCCTTACAAAGCATAATTTATTTGACTTGTACATGTACACAGACATTCGATGCAGATGCATTGCGTCAATATGCAATGCATCTCTTGGGCTACATATTACTTTCTCCTGTATGCACATTTGTATCCTACACCATACAACGTACAGTATGCATGCACTCTTCTGATGACGAAAATTTGCGTCACTCGCACTGCACATGCAGTATTAAAATTATTCATATGTCTATGGAGAGTCCCCGTAAACCACATATACAAGTAGACAAGCGTGTGAGACAAGCACTTTGTTATTTCCTATTGTTATTATTGGGAGTAATTTGATGAATTTTTGTTACTTAAAGACTTAATTTTCAGGGTTGGTTGTTTCTTTTGATGCGTGCTTCCTTTTTAATGAATATTTTGTAGTAATTTGGTTTCACGTGTCCTTCCTTTATGTTGCTTTTTCCCCTTCCTTATGGATTTACTTAGGGGTTTGTAACATAAAATCGGGGCTCGTCCGGGATCAAGTTACTACAAAATATTTATTAAACCCGGAGTTTTAATTTATTTTCGGAAATGAATCAAAACAGTACAAAAACCTCAGCTCATG
Source organism: Misgurnus anguillicaudatus (assembly GCF_027580225.2). NCBI lineage: Eukaryota > Metazoa > Chordata > Actinopteri > Cypriniformes > Cobitidae > Misgurnus > Misgurnus anguillicaudatus. The sequence goes on along the minus strand of NW_027395276.1, from coordinate 801,631 downwards.
TCACAGGTTTTTCGTTCTTATCATTATTATTTTAAGAAAGTTGTACTTCTGTTTGAACTTGCACTTAATCATTTCTGAAATGATATTTCGATACAGTTGTGTTTAGACCTTCAAAGTACTTATGTTTGGTAAGCCATCCTGACAAATCGTTCTTCTTTTCATCTATTTAGTTGAGCTTACAGGCCAGTCACATAAGGCTCCTGGCTGAACTTTTATCTGCAATAACATCTATATGAGTGAAATCATTTCAGCTGTAATTTGCCACAGTTATGGTCATCCGTCCATGTGAAGAGACGCCTCATCAGTCACCACTACACACTGTTTGACCCAAAGCAATATGTTTTAATTATAACCACCGCTGAAGATGAACGATGACTGGCGTCTTAACATGCTCGATGATCAACCCAAAAGGAACTTTCAGTGTTCAAATATCAAACAACTTTTAAAAAATGCTGTGGCTGAATAAAGCTTAATGATTTCTGTAAAAGAGGGTGTCTTGTGAATTGTTTTGCTTCAGGAGTCACATTATACATTGGACATAATTTAGTAACCCAAAACAATACCAGACGATAATTTAACATTTTGCATTGATCAGCATTACTGTGACGTAGTAATTCATGAAATAAATACAAATTGTTTCGTTTTTTTACCTCTGCTCTTGGGTTTTGTCCAGGTTTTAATTTTCACAGTCCCCTCACGTCACTATGACAGTTTCTCAATGCGTTCTTCTTTGTATTTGTGTTCTAGTGGACTATCAGTTGCGGCCCATTACAATTTCAAGTTCACATCAAGCCAAATTCACATAACATCCCTGAATGTGTTCTTGATCCGCCCCTTTAACAAGGATGTATCAGGACTTGTGTAGACTTATGACAGCCAAGTTTCCCAGAATGCATTTCGCTTCCAGTGGCGGAACTAGAATTTTTTTAATAGGGTGGCCAGGGGGTGGCCAAAGCTACTTTAGGGGGTCCATAGTCCATAAAAGAAAATGACATGTAACCATGTATCAAGAAAGCATAAATTAATCTTTTGATCGCATTAGATGTAAACATAATAAGGGTGAATTTTAAATCTTTCTACTGTATTTCTTATACATCTCATTTACTGTCTGTTAAAGGGATTCACCCAAAAATGAAAATGCTGTCATCATTTACTCACCCATATGTTGTTCTAAACCTGTATTTTATTTTAATAAACACAAAAGAAGATATTTTGATAAATGATGGTAAGCACACAATTAATGGTATATCCATTGAATTCCATTATGTTGTTTTTATTCCTACTATGGAAATCAATGGTTAACAGCTGTGTGCATACCATCATTTATCAAAATATCTTCTTTTGTGTTCATAAGAAAAAAGAAATTTGTACAGGTTTAGAACAACATAAGGATGTAAAAATGATGACAGAATTTTCATTTTGTGAACTATCCCTTTAATGAAGCAAAAGATCAGGAAATCTAAACTCCATGATAAACCTTAAACTTACTTCAAATAGCAGAGCTCCAACACAAAGGATGTTGCGATTAATCTTTCTTTACGAAGATACAGAAGATGCAAATGTTTTCTTTTTTCTTTTGCTATTTAATTAACTTTAATGACAGAGACACTTCAACAGGTTAGGCTAAGACCGAATGCAATAAAATGTTTATTCGTTTAAGACGTACAGTAACCAAATGTTTAGTATGAAAATCACCAAGACAGCTATTTTGACATATGAGCATTTGTCCGTTTAAGCCAAAAAGACACGAATATTGAAGTTGTTTAAGCTCTGGCTGTGCACGCGCACTATCGGATATGCGCGTCGCGCTTTCAAGTTCAATGTGGCAATCCAGTCGAATTAACAATCATAAAGTAGCCTATAAAGATCACGTCAAGAATGAAAACATGGTGCTGGGTTTTGTTGTAAAAAGAATTGGCAATCTTAGATTCAGTCCACAAGACAATTACCACACTTCCAGCATATACGGTGAAAATAAATCATGTAGTATTAGCAAAATGTACGACTTCACTTACATAATTTTAAAGAGATTCCAAGCATTATGTAGACATTTATCTTCTGATGGTATGAAAAGTATTCGTTAAGTTACAGTAATTTTTCTGACGCGTTTTTGAAAAGACGTCACTGATGGAGAGATAACAGAACGCGCATTATGTATATTTTCTTAATTTTGTGAAAAGCACAACATTCAGTTTTATAGACACACAAAAAATGACACTTGAACGTTTTAAATGATGTATAAATCATATCTGTATGTCCAAAATCAGCAGGGTAATCCAAGTCTCTTTGCGCAGTGATTGAAAAATAAAGAGTTTGCGCCGCGACCGCAGGGAGGGTTAATTAATATTCATAATGTTTGTTTTTAACAATGTGCTGCGCTGTCGCACGTCGAAAATAAACATAGCGATTAAGTAAAAGTAGCGCATTAAATTTGGGGTGGCACACGGGGTGGCCAGTGACATGTCAAGGGTGTCCAGTGCCACCCTGGACACCCCTCTGGCTCCGCCACTGTTCGCTTCAACGGCAATGGAGCTTAAACCTGCACAATATTCAAAATATTACTCTTTCTCTGTCATAAAATGTAGTTTTAAAGGCGGTGTGTGTAAATTTTAAGTGCATCGAGTGGTAAGGCTGCAAATCGCAACCAACAGCTCACCCATCAATTTCAAAACGCATACGGTAGCCCCACAGGACAAACATGTTGTCGTCTGAGACAACGTAGGGATGAAACGTGCTTTGTAGAGCAGTTTGTCTGTTTAGGGCTACTGTAGAAACATAATGGCGACTTTCATGTAAGGGGACTCGCAGTGTATGTAGAAAAAAGTTCATTTTGTAAGGTCTTTATACACCACTGATGATATAGTTATGTAGTTTATATTGCATTTCTGTAAAGAGATCATTCTAAAAGTTACACAATGCACCATTAACTCATTTCCCGCCAGCCATTTTTTTTAAAGTTGCCCACCAGCATTTTTTGTGATTTGAAAATGCCTTTTGGGAAAATTTTCTTCTAAAAATATATAAACATACAAATATATCAAATGAAAGAACAGACCCTCTGCTTTCAAACAAAAAACAAACAAACACACAAAATGGGATAAACGTTTCATCCTCTTTATATTTTTTTTCTCTGCTTATAAACTCTTAAATATGGGTATTTTTCTTTAAAACATATTTTTTAACAAAAATCTGAAATAATTGAATTTTGGTGAAGGAATTTTGATAAAGATCAGATTCAGAACGATTATCAAAAAATACACAGAGTTTAAAATTAGTAAAAAAAAAATAATTCAGTTTTTTATTACAGATTAGCATAAAAACTCATCAGAAACATGTTTATTTCATGAAAATGTTTTCTCTTAATTGACGAGAAAATTCGTCAATGGCGGGGAAAGAGTAAAGAGCTGTTTAGTTGCAAAATTTGTGGTCAGTTAGTAAAAATAGTGCCTATTTAAAAATATCCTCTGACATTTCGGATATGTGAGTTCCAGGTATCAGCGGGTGGTCAGCGCCGCCTCATCTCCGCAAGTCCTTCTGAAATTTGCCTCTGTTTCAGTCCCGCTGCTCTGCCCTTTGGTGTCTGACGATCAAATGAAATATTCCCTTTGGATATATATATATCCAATATAACTGGCATTTTTTGGTCTTATCTATAGACAGTTTCATCAGACGCAAGTGCGGTGACACGATTACGCGTCTGGTCGGAACTTTACTTCCAGTTTCTGTTTGTTTAACTCTTTCCCCGCCAGCATTTTTTTTTTAAAGTTGCCAGCCAGCGCCAGCATTTTTCATGATTTTCACAAAAGTTTAATGCCTTCCAGAAAATGTTTTGAACATTGCTCTGCTTTCAAACAAAAAAAGTTTCATCCTACCTTCATTAGTTCTCTTTTTATCACCTCTCAAATATGGTTTCTTCAAAAACACCCATTTTGGAGCAAAAAGCTGAGATAATTCAATTTTTGTGAAGGACTTTTGATAGAGATCACATGCAGAGCGATCTTTAAAACATACACAGAGTTCTTTCTCTTTCACGTGAGGCGCTACTTCCTGGTTGTATAAGTTGCGGAAGTGGTGGTCCACCTGGTGGATAATAGCAGTATTGCGGAAAGCCGAAAATTCTCGTCATTGGCAGGGAAGCGCTTTCTCTTAATTGATGAGTTATCTCATCAATGGCGGCGAAAGAGTTAATTGTCTCACTAGTTGCTTAACTGAACTCTTAAACAAATACCTCATCGAAAATAAAAAATATTTTGGTTTCCTTGGTAATATACGTGTTGTTTATTTTGCTTGTTTTATAAATAAACTACCTTAAAGGTGCAGTGTGTAACTTTTAGAAGGATCTCTTGACAGAAATGCAATATAATATACAAAACTATATTATCAAGGGTCTGTAAAAAGACCTTACATAATAAACCATTATGTTTTTATTACCTTAGAATGAGCCATTTTTATCTACATACACTGTGGGTCCCCTTACATGGAAGTCACCATTTTGTGCCGCCATGTTTCTACAGAAGCCTTTAACGGACAAACTTTGTTTGATAAGTTGTTTGATCTCCGATGATGACATGTTTGTCCTGTGGCAGCTACCGTAGGTTCTCTATGCGCTTCAAAAGCGAGGGGTAAGCCGTGGACAGGCCGTTTTGTTGCAACTCACAGTCTCACCACTAGATGCCGCTAAAAATTACACACTGCACCTTTAAAAGGACTTTGTTGTTATTGAGTTTGTGTTTTATAGCATATTTTTATTTTTTTAAACATGAAAGCTTATTAGGGTATGCGCTACCTTATCTTACAGAAAGTCGTGTTATCGTCACAAAATATTTAATTAATTTATTTGTGTTCAGGACACGAATTTTCGCTGTTTTTCGTGTTACTGAGCACAAATGTCTTTTTTGTGTCACTCAGCACAAATTTCTATAAACTGTTTTTTTGTATTGGTTTCTACATTCTTTTGTTCTGCGTTTACAACTATTCTCGCTTGGAGTTGGGGTTAGATTTTGGGTTTGGGTTAGGATGTCTAAAAAACAAAAAGTGATTCCAAACCCAACCAACAATGGTAAAAAAATAGGAAAACAATGAGAAAACAATACATAAAATGACACGATAAAGAAAGTCGTCTAACCATAGCCCAAGAATAGATGATGCATATACGTTTAGAGCATGTACAAGAAATTAAAGCAAACACCTAGAACACCTGTTGACTTTGCTTACATGATGGATTATAGTAGCCTACATCTCCAAGTTATTTTGGCAAAAACGGCATGTAACCAAATTCAAGGTTATTTTGGGTAGAAGTGGGTTACTCATAGCCGGACTATATTGGGTCAAGGCGTCATTTCACTCTCAGTTTTTCCTTGCTGGGTTCTAAACAAGCCCTGAAAAGGTTTCCTTTGTCTTTTTGGTCAGTGAGTGCACTCTTTAAATGAACGAAACCAACTGGGAGGTCGGCCGTTGAGAAACTGAATTATCAGATGTTGTAAATCTATTCGGTTTCTCTCTTCCACTCCTGTTCCCTCTCCGTTTTTTCTCCACCCCCACCTTTCTCCTCTCTCCGCTGGGACACCAGTGAGCGGCATCTGTTTCCATTTGGCCCTGTCCTCAGCACAAAAGCAATAGCCACACGCACATCAGAGTCTTTCTGCTGTACTGTCAAATACACACTTGTGACAGTAACACACATAACCCCTTTACTTCTGACTCCACCAAAGCTTTTCAAACCCGAACAGTACCATTCGCAGTGAACGGGTGGGCTACAGTGCTTTCGTGAACTATCATGCCATGCAACATTAGAGACATTGACAATATTAGAAACAGCGGGGAGGTTCTGAACGATGAGATGGGAGTTTTTCAGTCATTAAAATATTTTCTCATTTTTCCAATGTCTTTCGATGATGATTTTTTTGTAAGGCAGATGTCTTTGAGGTGCTATCAAAACATTGCCTTTTGTTTGACACATCAACTTTTGTCTTAACCAATGGTGCTGGGGCTGGACTACCTGTTAAGCCCTTATTTTTTGCAGTTTTGTTTGGTGACACTTGCTACACAAAAAGTCTAACTGAAATGTATGTACTGATTGTGTTATATACTCATTCATTTCAGTTCATGCGTGTTCATGTGTGCCGTAGCCTTGTCCTTTCACTTTTCCAATTTGTACACTGCGTGAAGTTAAAACAACTTGGTTTTGCAAGTCAATTCATCTTATTATTTTAAGTGTATACTTGGGATAAGTTGACATAACTTATAAAAACAAGTTGAAATTGTTCAAATGAATTTGTTAAGTTAAAGTAACATAATAATATATGTTAATTTGATATCATTTTTACAATGTAGATGTCACACGTTTTTTTGTTATTTCCTATTATATCATTAGTCTATTTTGATTTTGAGCATGACATTTCTTTGTATTTAATTTCCCTTCACTTAAATACTTTTAAACGCAATGATGTCCTGTGTGCCGAAACACATTCAATTTAAATAAATGTAAAATTGAATGTGGCTAGTTTACCTTCTCTATTTGAATATTTATTTTGCACCGGGATACTGTAACTACTTGAAGCTCCTGTACAGAGGAATTTGTCTAAAGAAAAACATTGGCCGGGTTGTTTCTTTGCATTTCACACCGTCAGTCACCGTCAGTTTCAGTTTCAGACGGCACACCCTTGGACTCATGATATTGTGCCAACAGTCATTGCGCCAAAAGGTCAAAGGTCTGGTTTAGAGGGACTAGTCATTCATTGCCAAGGCTATAGGGTTGGGAATCGTGAACCTGATTGATATTCAGAACCATTTCCTTTTGTCAAAAACAAATGCAAAACCAAATGATTTTATGAAATGTGGTTGCATTAACAGTTCTTGAATATATGCATACTTCTGCCAATGTGAACAGAACTTTTCCAAAATATCTATAGCATCTGTTCCCACATGTGCTATAAGAGAAAGACGCAAAATGATGCAAAGACAATAAATCGACTACACGTCTTTCAGCTGCATTTTCCTCACCCATACAATTTTTTTTAATGCATAGGCTCAAAAAACAGCTTGCAAAGTACTTATTAACCATATTCACACACAGATTACAGAAAAACATGGAAAATATGTCTTGGATTTGTCCCTGGATCGCATTTTGGTTCATTCACTGCCTATGATGTTTTTTTTACATTTGTAAAGATCCCATAAAGACACGTGACATGTAATGTAAATGTATTTGTGCACTTAATTTTCTTAAGTTTGCTTATAATCTGTAATTTTTGTTTTGGGAAATCATGTGCATGCATTTCCTTTTCTGAAACTATTGTATTGCGTACTGTTAAGCTGGCAAACAATTTCAGCTTTAGTGTGGATAGTGAGGAGTCCACAACAACAGGTCTCAGTTTTTTTCCAGTTTGCAGATCCAATTTGGGTCTCATTCATTGAAGCATGCATACACAAATATGTGCGTGAAATGTGCGTACGGATGTTTTCACAAACAAATCATGATTCAACCAAAAATTCAGAAGTTCAAGTCTGATAAACATGAAAAATGTACGCAGTAACATGAGACCCAATGCCCTTATGCCATTGATACATTTAGGCATTTAGCAGAAGCTTTTATCCAAAACGACTTACAAAGATAAGGAAACAATAGAGAGTGAACTCACAAAAAATCGTGTTATAGTCACGAAAAATTAGATTCATTTATTTGTGTCCATGGCACGAAATTCAGCTTTTTTCGTGTCTTGAGCACGAATGTCTTTTTTGTGTCAATTGCACAAATTTCTATAAATAATTTCTTGTGTCCGTGGCGCAACATTTTTGTGGCATTTTATGTATTGTTTTCTCATTGTGTTTTTTTTCTATTTTCTTACCATTGTCGCTTGGGGTTGGGGTTAGAATCACTTTCTGTTACATTTTTGGACATCCTAACCCAAAACCCAACCCAAGGCGAGAATAGTTTTAAAAGCAGAAGAAAAACATGTAGAAACGAATACATAAAAGTACATCCTAACCCAAACCCCAAATCTAACCCCAACCGACAATGATTTAAAAGTAGGATAAAAAATTTAGAAACCAATACATAAAATGACACGGAAAAGAAAGTTGTGCCACGGACACGAAAAACTGTTTATAGAAATTAGTGCGACTGACACGAAAAAGACATTTGCGCTCAAGGCACCAAAATGCTGAATTTTTTGCCATTGACACGAATAAATAATTAAACTTTTTGTGACAATAACACGACTTTCCGTAAAATAATGTTGGCAATAATACAAGAAGTGCTTAGACCAAGTTACAAGTTTTCAGACCTACGAAACACTACCCAGTCTCACAAAATAATAATCAACATATAGTCTTTTTCGTGATACTGTCACAAATTTCCGTGTTTTTTGGTGATCGTATCATGAATTTCTGTTTATGTGTCATTGTCACGTATTGGTTACTCAACTGCTTTTTCCTATTTTCAAACCATTGTCGCTTCGGTTTAGGGTTAGATTTTGTGTTTGCGTTAGGTTGTCACTTTAAGTATTGTTTATATTTTTTTTAAATTTTAAGACATTGTCGCCTGGCGTTAGAGTTAGAGTTGGGTAAGGATGTCATTTTATGTAAATCTAACCCTAAACCAAAGCGACAATGGTAAGAAAATATGACAAAACAGTTGAGTAACCAATACGTGACAATGACACATAAACAGAAATTCGTGATACGATCGCGAAAAAAACGGGGAAATTCGCGACAGTATCATGAAAAAGAATTTAAAAAATTACGTGACTACAGGTACATAATTTTGTGTGACTGGGCTGACGAAACAATACCTGTTGAGAGAGAAAAAGAAAGTTAAATTTTATCCTGCCTTTTGTTCACACAGGACACATTTCGGGAATGTTACGCTAATGTTACTACACTAACATGATAGTTGCACATGATTAAATTAGGTTTTCTTAAAATTAAATTTGATAAAATGAAATGTTTGATGCCTGAAGATCGAAACGTTCCAATAAAGCAATAAACCATTTTATTTTTGCAAGTGAATAGTGTGCGGGACCTCTCTTTTTTCATTTGTTGATATTTGGACTTTCGTATCCTGCTCTCCTACGCACCTATCATACACAGGTGTGCGACGTTTATGTGATTGAATTTATAATTAATTTAATTTTAAGAAAACTTGATTCAATCATGTTGAACTGGTGTATATAATTAAATTATGTAGATCCAACAGTTTTAAGAAAACTTAATTTAATCACGTGCAACCTTTTTATGGCAAATTTCTGGGATCATTGTGCTGTGTGAAAGGGGTTAAAGGCTTACTGATGGAACCATAAAGAAATCAGAGTTTAAAAAAAATTATCTGAATCTGAACCAAATTTTTATTCTTAGAATCGTGGGCTATACAAATATCAAGAAATATTAATACAAATATAAAACATTTATTTGAAATCAGATAGATTTTTGCGTAAACAGTTTATTACACCAAACCACATTTTTAATAAAAAAAATAAAATAAAGATCTTGCCTTTAAATTAAAGGACACAACAGATCAGTACAATATTTTAGTATGGAGTTCAAAGAGATTCATTGTTGAGTTTAAATACGCCTTTCTGGTAAATATAAAGCTGTCCCTTTGCCCAGGATAATAAACAGGAATAATTTATTGGTGCAGTCTCACCTTGACATTGTTATGATGCTCTTGCCTTCGAGTGAACTGTAAATGATATGAGGCATTTGGAAGAATGAGTATCCGCTGCTATATTCATATAAATTTGCAGTGGTGTGCAGTGTGTGTTGATATCGTATGCAAATGCAACTCATTCGCTTGATGCAAACCGTGTTTATTTTCAAACAGGCAAAAGATTGTATTTATACAAAAAAATCAAGCTCTCGAAAACATTTCATGAACTTTTCCCTGATTTCTTTTCTTTGTCAGCTTTGAATGTGAGAAGATTGAAGTAGATTTTCATTTCGGTCTATTGCGTTCAATTTTGGCATGGAAAAGTCATTTGCAATGACCTGCATGGTTGAACTGGAGAAGATTTGGCTCATCCAAGTTAACCTAATTTTGCTTTCATCACCAGTCTGAAGATCAGCCAGACTCTCATAGACTTTGATGAGCAGTGGGTTGAAGGATAGAGTCGACTTCAGTGGCAAAGCGTGTGATTAAAACGCGGGCTGTGAGAGATAGTTTGCGAATTGCGGAGTGCATGGCATGTGCTTTGTCTCCAATGAAAAGGCATGGAAATGTGTTTCATGAAAGAGTTTTGATGGAAAATCATCTCCACAACAGTCGAAGCAGTTTTTGTTTTTTTGTCCGTCCGCTTTCTCCTCTCTCTCCATCTCAGAATTGCTTTTGAATGAAACGCTTTTGAACTTTTTTTTGCGAGCGAAACCGCCGAGTAATGACACAAGACATATTTTACCACAGTTCTCTCCAGTGCTCTCTTATTAGTGGTGAAGGGCTCTCCAGCCTTTGTGAGGTTTTCCCAACATGCAGAACAATATATGTAAGAGGGAAACACATGTATGTAAAGAGAGAAGACCAGAACGAGACCCACATCTGCATGTGAACGGAAAACATTACAATAATTGAAAAGTTTGCCTGCTGGAGTTTCTGTTTAGATTTATGTATAGTTCACTTTTTGATCTGTCATATCAACTTGAGATAACACAAAACATGATTATGGTAGAAATGCTCAAAGCAATAGTTCATCAAATTATAAAAAATATCTCATATTTACTTACCCTCTTGTCATCCCATGTGTATGTAGACTTACCTTTTTCAACTGAATAAGATTTTTATGAAGATGTAACGTCATGTCTACACTGTCAGAAATAAATGGTCCCAAGCTGTTGCTGGTGCAGTACTCTTTAAAAAGGTCCTACAGTAATATGTACCATTTAGAGACAAATACTCATACTGTATGTACCACTAGCTGTACTTATTGAAAGTGTGTTTGGGACTATTTTTTGACCATTTGTTTCTGACAGTGTATATGGATCCAACATACAAAGCTCCAAAGCACATACAGGTACACTGTAAAACAATACTTTGCTGCCTTAACATTTTTTGTTAAATCAACTCAGATTTACAAGTCATGTCAACAGAGATGAGTTGTCACAACTTATAAAATATAGTTGAGAAAAGTCTACTTAATTTTATAAGTTATAACAACTCACCTGTAGTTAAAACAACTCATCTCTAGTCAAGATAACTTGTAAATCCGAGTTGATTCAACAAAAAATGTTAAGGCAGCAAGTATTTTTTATAGTGTACTGTTAATACAATCCAAGTGACTCCAGAAAGTTAATAAATGTTTTCTAAAGCAAAACGATCACTGCGTATGAAAAAAACGATTATTACTATTTTGTGAAAATCTCAGCCTAATCTCATTGTCACGTCTAGTCCGTGACATGTTTTGTGTATTGCACTGATCCGTCTCACCTGGACTTTCATTGACTCATTACGCCAATACACCACACCTGTCATGTTTAATTGTCTTTGTATTTATATGCCTTTGTTCTGTCACACCGGTCGCCGGATTATTGTCATTGCATCCCCGTCTGTTCCCTGTTGATGTTCCTGTGTTCCTGTATTCACCGTGTCATTCCTCGTGTTTTTTTATCATTAAATGTTATTTATTTGTGAACTTTGCGTATGCGTCCTACTTCCTGCAACCCTGTCGTGACAGAATAATCCGGCCAGCATTGGACGCAGCAAGTTCACGGAGGGCGGCTCCCCCAGGAGTTTCGTCGAGGGGGAGTAGTGACATCGGGGTTCATTCCTCATCAGCCCCGATGTCTCTTGGGGACCACCGTGAGCGATCGCTCGCTCCTGCGGGAGGAGGATCGGCCCAGGCGGTCCCCCAACGGTTGAGTCGTCGTCGACGGTCCCTCGGAGGACCACCATCCTGCTCGCAGGGGGATCCGGAACGGACCACGCCCGATCATTTCCCCGGGGTGGCTACCGAGCGAGGGTCTCCTTTTCCGCGAGGGGATGGGAGATGATTTCCGGGGGCATCTGATCGTCGACGATTCCCAGGAGGGGGGTAATTCGTCTGCCTCGGTTCTCGGAGCGATCGCTCCGGTTCTCCTGGCGCAGTCCGGCCAACCGTTCTGTTGGTCTCATCCCGGCGGCTGCCGGCTTCGCCAGGGTCCCCAAGCCCTCCAACCCTCCCTTGGACTCTCGCTACCAGACTTTGTTTGTTGTGTTTTATGTGAGTGTCTGGTAGCCACTCGTAGAGGGGAGGGTTATGTCACGTCTAGTCCGTGACATGTTTTGTGTATTGCACTGATCCGTCTCACCTGGACTTTCATTGACTCATTACGCCAATACACCACACCTGTCATGTTTAATTGTCTTTGTATTTATATGCCTTTGTTCTGTCACACCGGTCGCCGGATTATTGTCATTGCATCCCCGTCTGTTCCCTGTTGATGTTCCTGTGTTCCTGTATTCACCGTGTCATTCCTCGTGTTTTTTTATCATTAAATGTTATTTATTTGTGAACTTTGCGTATGCGTCCTACTTCCTGCAACCCTGTCGTGACACTCATGAGAAATCGTACATATTTTACGAGTTGGCTAATTCGTATCAATTCATATGAAGTTAATCATGCCAAAATGTACAATTCTCATGAAAAAACAACAACAAAACCGAACCCCTAACCCCAATGTCACATGGGTCAAGGCAAATCGTACCAAAACTTACGAATGTGGTTGTACGAATTAGCCAACGTGTAAAATATGTACAAATTCTCGTGAGATAGGGTTGTAAAATCTGTGTAGTCAATTGCTTCTAAACACACATTATAAATGTTGGAAATGAAACACGTTACAAAAATTGTGAGCAATGTAGTACTGAATTGTGGAGTAACAACAATATTAAACTGTTTTTCCACAGTGTTCAGGATTATTTGGGCAGGGCTACAATGGTGGCTATAGATGACACACTGGAGCTACCGAGCATGGCTCCGCCCCTAATAATAAAGCGAGCCTATATTCAGGTTGTACCTACTTGTCTCACGTAGATGCGTATAAATAGCACAAAGTGTGAAAACTCATGCAATACATGCATATGATACACCAGTCCTTCCTGTTCACTTAAAATGGTGCATCTTTTTTCTCTTTTTAAACCATTCTCGGTTAGGTTTGGGGTTATATTTAAGATTTGCTTTAAGATGTTATAGGTTTCTACATGTTTTTGAATATTTTTAATAGGGATGCACCGAATCCAGATTTTTTGGGTTCGGCCGGATACCAAATCCACTGTTTAAGATTCGGCCGAAACCGAATACCGAATCCTACTCGCATCCTTATTCCATTAACACAGTAAAACACATTAATGAAGTAAACAACATCCACAGCAGTGTATTTTTCATTTTATTTGATTTTAACTGTAAAAACAGGATAGGCAACATTATGCCAGGATGACAAGTGGGAAAAACTATGCTTACCCAAGCACAAACCAAAACCTTTCAATAAAAGTGCAACAATGCAAAGAAAGGTGTTTTTCTTTTCTTTTTTTAAATCAGAATATGTTTGGTGACTTAACTGAAATTAGTGATATTGAACATGTACTTAATAAACATGGATAGTAGGCTGTTTAGTTTTCGTTAATAACAGTAGGCTAGGCCAGTGGTTCCCAAACTTTTTCAGCGTGCGGCCCTAAGGTACATTCCTTCGCGGCCCCCCAAAGAAAATTTGTGACAAAAAACTGTTCTAAAACTCAAAATTTTAATAAAAAAAAACAAAAAAAACATTAAATTATACAAAAAAGTAGTGATTTGGGTTAGTAGCCTTATTTTTTTGATTTAATTACACAGAATTCATGATAAATTAATGTATTTCATAAAATGTCATAAAACTGGGGCCCCCCTGGCACCATCTCGCGACCCCCAGTTTGAAAACCACTGGGCTAGGCTACGATTAAAACAATAGCCAAATATTACGAAAAATATTAGGAAAAATATCATGGAAGATCACACACATCTCCTGCATCATAATTAAATTAATGTAAAACCAGTATGCACGCTCATAAAATGAAATGAGAATGAAATCAACGCAGTGCGACGCAAGCTGATTTTTCCAGGTGCGTCCGTGAAATGTGAACCGCCCCTAAGGCTCAATGGAAAAAAACGCTTATCTTCACGTCAGCACCCAATGTGTGTAATCAACGGCCGTGTGGCGTCGACCAGCGTAGCGCAAGCCTTGGGTTCGGTTCGATGAAAAAAAAATCCACCCGAACCCCGTCAAAAAGCCCAGTATTGGGCTGAATCCGAATTCTGAAACCAATACATAACACGCCAAAACAGATGTGCAGTTTTAAGGGAAAGGGAAGGACTGGCATATCATATGCACGTATTGCACGAGTTTTCACACTTTTTTACGCATCTCCATGAGACTGGGTTTGATCGTAGTGGAAATTTGAAAGGTGAGAGAGATGGCAGCGTTTCCATGAGTGGGCGTGGTTTCAGTGCAGAAGTGGACACGCCCCCAGTTTGTGAGAACTGAGAATCCTGCCTGTTTTTCCTATATTTTGATAACTTCTTAAATTTGTCATTTTTTAACCATTCAAATTTGGCTGGGTGGTTATTATTACATTTTCCAACATGAACACACATTTAATATCACACAGACTTTAAACCAGAGCATTATTAGGGCTGAAATACGGTGGCACGTCAATGAATTGAAATCTGATCTGGGATGTCACGAGGGTGAGTATATTCAAAAATAATTTCCATATTTATGTAAACTCTTTCCTTTGAAGGTTATATAGTGCGGTTACAGCTTCATTAAAGAAGGTCGTACATCTTTTAAAGCACACAACTCACTGACATGACAAACATATTTAATGATTTAAAGCTGATGATGAGGGCTCTGATGCAAAGATTCATTCTGGGTTTCAAAACATTTCATTCTCACGGTTTACTCTTGATATGAGAGCAAAAGTGCAACAGAGCTGCTGTGATCATTATACAAATTTGATTTAAAATTCTAGACAGTTAAGCCTGTATTAATGAAAAATGAGGATGGGTTGCGTATGGGTCAATGGCAAATAAGGAGTTTGAAGACGAGGATTTTCATGACAAAATAAATCTTTAAAAATCTAGTTTATATGCAGGGAGCAAGTTTGTAGAACTGTAAACTTTTTTCTGGGTCATGTTCATTTTAAAACTTTTATAGAATGTGAACAAAAGTTGTTGTTTTTTTTTTTGATGATGATTTTGAAGTGATTTAATCATTAATTAAAACAATGAAACTTTGTCTTTACACTCTAAATGCATATAAAAAAATTCAAAAAAGTTTCAAAATATATATTATTTATCATAAATACAAGTATAATAATTATTTAAGGTATAATTGGGTTTTGACAATAATAAACCTGCATGACCTGCCAGTCTGATATGCAAGGGTCTTGATTCATGATGACAAGATGAATTCAAGCATAACAGACAGACAAATGTTACATTTTGAATCAAAAATCCTTCACTACTTCTTATTTATGAAGTTTTATAGACTTTTTTCTGTTATCTCAGGGTGCTATCATTTCGGCATTTGGTCAACTTTTGTCAAAGGCGATTATTTTGTTTTTTAAAGGAATTGAATCCCTGACCTTGTCATTGTCAACACACTCTACCAGCTGACTTCATACAAAAATATCAAAATGAATTAATTATAATAAATTATTTTATAATTAATTAATTCAGAACATAAAACATGCTCATCATAGACAATGTTGCCAAGTATGCTTTTAAATGTTTCACAAAATAAAATAACAAGGTAACTGATGCACAGTATATGAACAACTTACTGTAGTAATTATTATTAAGTTTTAAAGTTTGGATGCAGTAAGCAATTCAATGCATTTCTCCATTCATTTATTTGTGCAGTATTTACATTTCTCATTCGGTTGCCATCATTTTGCATTAAACCCTATAATTCAAAGACATAGATGCAATTCAAAACCCCTTTCAGTTCTTCTGATTATATGGCAAAATACAAATATTATCTTTAATAATTAATGTATCACGCATATAAAAGTGCAACACATTACACCCCCCCCATAAATAAATAAATAAATAAAAATAGATTGAACGAGACAAAACATTCCACGTCGCTTTGCGTTTCCTCCCATTTGCTCGACCTACTGCATAAACATTTCTGTGCTCAAATAACAATATGTGTCGGTGAATGTGGTGGCAGTAACCTGCGGTACATCTGTTTTCGTTTACTCTGCTATTCTTTATTATGTAAAATTATGCCTGCGAATACAAGACAGCACACCACTAATCCACTCGCTTTCCACCTTGTGAATCTGACCCAAATTCGTAGCTTCCCTTGTGTGTCCCCCCTTCCTTTTTTTAAATATTATTATTATTGAAGCCACGTGTATGGGATCCTACTGACCTGGCTGTGTACTTGGTCTTGGGAGGAAAGAGAACGAGATGGAAATTAATCTTCTTACTGAAGTGCTTGTTTTTGTATTTGTTTAAGCGCTGTAGTAAAGTGAGTCTGTTTCGTATGAGACAGTCTGTCATGTTTTAATATATGTGGGTGATTCTTCAATTAGGAGATCTCTTCTTGAATGGTAGAAATCTTTTTTTTTACATCATCTGCCTTAAAACATTTATCAATGCAAAAGGGATCTGATCACATGTCAGTTTGTATATAATAAGTAACAGGTGTGGATTTTTTTTAATAAAAGAAAGTGAAATGCTTGTGACATGTTAAACTATGGTATAAGAAATGACGTGCTTTAAAAATTGCTGTATTTAAGTCTTAATGTTACACAATGAAAAATGTTTGAATAGCCTATCTTGTTGCTATGGTAACACGTAAAAATATAAAGTAGAGAAATTCTATCATATGTAACATTTCAACACTTTATAATTAGAAAAAGATCATTAAAGAGATACAATGAAACAAGTTTAAGGTTGTAATCGTTTCCTTCTTAAATCCAGAATAATTGTTTTACTTTTTTTCATTATATTTCTGGTGAAGTAATCCAACCAGTGCCTTTAAAACTAATTGAGAGACTCGGGTATGTGATAGGACCTTTCCCTGTGCCGAGTCTGTCTTTATTCTCCTCATGAGCGACATTGTTCTTTCAACAACTAAGACTCGAGTTCTGCTCAACTTCAGTCCTTAAAACTGGAAACTTTATGTTGTTTTTGTGAGGTATTCTTGTCTGAACAGGAATCGCATTGACAAAACGCAGTCTCCAGGGGCGTCTAAGCCATTTCAAAGAAGCGACTGTTGTTGTAGCTCGTATCATTGGTTTACTCGGCTAATCTTGGTGCCTCCTGGAATTATGGAGTGGGCTGTAGCCCCCAGAGCTATTCCTCAGGGGAGGTACCACTGACACCACTGGGAACAAATGGCTGGACAAACATTTTTTGTTGCTTGAAGTGTTGAGATGTCTGCATGGGTTCGAGTTACCACTGTGTTTGCCTAATTCATATCTCTCCTGCTCCGCTCTCTCCCAGCGAATGTCATTGTACTCCTCCTTACTTCCCGCTGGTCCGACTCTACTCTAAACATCATTCATCACCCACGTGGATTTTTCCCGAATTCACCCCTTCCACGAAGAGAAGCGATGTGACTCCTCAATCACAGAGATGTACAATGACAGCATCATTTAAATGACCTTATATGGTGAAGGGAAGTTTATGCGCCCATAGCAGAGTTGGCGGTGAATATTTTTCTATTGGAAGACACTTTAAAGATGTTCCTTTATGAATATTAATCATATACATTTTGTAGTAATCATAGTTGTTTGGACCCATCAGAATTAAACATGTATGAGAAGCCTTAAAAATTTCTTTTATTTAATGGACCATGGTGGAAGAACACCTCATTTCCCAGAATGCTTTAGTTTACTTAAAAATAGTTTAATGGTTGGGTTCATATTTGTTTAGATATATACACATAATCAGTCATAAATAATGAAGTGATTTCTTATGTTGTTGCAAAATGTGGTGACTAATAAAATTATTTTGTGTTAATGCTGATTTGTTTATTCACTAATGCCATTTCTTGTCACCTTGTATTGGTGTGACCTATTCAATTTAACTTCTTACACTCTGAGGCTATTTTGGGGATTTCTGCCTGGATTTGGCCTACCCAATTTCAAAAGCTTCCCATACCTACATGCAGAGGTGTACATACAAAAGTTTGGTATAATTTTACAGGAAACCCTTTGAAATTTCATAAAACGCTGTTGAAAGTGCTAAACATGGTTGTATGTGTTGTCAGTCCTCTAATAAACACAAAAATAAATAGGCGCTTTTTGATGTTTTTTATCTAAAGACTGTATTTAAAAGTGTATAACTCTGGCCCTGAGTGGTAACGAATCCTACAGACAGTTTTGTTTGAATTGTCAGCTTACAGAGGAAAAAGGAATTTTTTCTCTTTCATAATCTATTATGCAAAAGTTATTTTACTCCAACTGAAGGGAGGAATAATACCCTTTTTGTATTTAATTTCTAAAACATTTTAAGTGTTCCCATAACCACATACAGTGGAATAAATACAATAACTTTATATCATTTTACAGAAAACCATTTGAAGTTACATAAAAAGCTGCTGTTTGTGACAAATATTGTTATTTATGTTGTTTTTCATAGGATGAAACACCAAATTTTCTTTTTTTTGTGTTGTAAACACTGTCTTTGAAAGTGAATAACTCTGGTTCTGTGTGCTCTAGCAGACTGCAGACAGTTCTGGTTGTTACCAGCAGCGGACAGTTAACACCAACAAAAAGAATGATCTCTTTAGCATGTCAAATTCAAAAGTTATTCTTATTTTACTGAAGGGTGTGAAAATACAGTTTTCATATAAAAATACTTTTTTTGTTTTGCACATATAATAAATAGCAAGGGATTAAAGTTTATCCAAAGCTACTTGCAGTGTAATCAAGCTATACATTATATCAGTATGTGTGTT
This sequence comes from Misgurnus anguillicaudatus, assembly GCF_027580225.2. NCBI lineage: Eukaryota > Metazoa > Chordata > Actinopteri > Cypriniformes > Cobitidae > Misgurnus > Misgurnus anguillicaudatus. The sequence goes on along the minus strand of NW_027395276.1, from coordinate 782,716 downwards.
CTTGGATGATCCAACCCGCAACGCTTTGCAATAAGTTTTTTTTTTTGTTAACATTAGTTAATGCATTAGCTAACATGAACTAACAATGAACAATACTTCTACATCATTTAGTTCATGTTAATTTCAGAATTTACTAAAACCAAACATTGAAACTGTTAACATTAGTTAATACACAATAAACTAAATCAAGTAACTGCATTGATATTAACTAATATTATTAAAGATTGACAATTGCTGAAAAACTATATTGTTAATTGTTTTTTCGTATTAGTTCGTATTAGATGCATTTACAAATGTTTAGTAATACAACCTTATTGTAAAGTGTTACCAATGATGTTTGCGCTGCTGCTAACGTAATGCTCTACCACCAAGCTACAGTACAGAAACATAAATCCTAAAATGCTGATAAAAATGAAGTAAATTCTTGAAGTAAATTGTTTATAGTATAATCTATAAAATTTCTAACAACACAAGTCACAAAAGACAAATAAAAAAACACATCGTCAGTAAAAATTGTTAAAAAAATTGTTACTGGGGTGGTACCCTTTCAAAACATACACCTTTGCACTTTTGCAAGAGTTCATTAGGCCTGGGCCTGTCACGATAACGACTATATCACACGATAAGTGAACATAACCTCTGTAGTTTTTGGAGAGGCAATATATTGCCATAATGTTTACATGTGTGTTTGTTTGCATACAAATAAATGCCATTTCAAATCTCGACACAATGACTATTAGCTGTTTAAATTGAAATGCATATTTTATGATATTTATTTATGTTTTGAATATTTAAATATAAAAAAATCTTACATTCCAATTTCATATTAATATTTCATTTTTTATCTTAATATTCTTAAAAATTTAAGTTGTTTTAAAGGATGTACTTGCATTATAATGCTATTTTATTTTCATATACACTCACCTAAAGGATTATTAGGAACACCATACTAATACTGTGTTTGACCCCCTTTCGCCTTCAGACCTGCTTTAATGCTACGTGGCATTGATTCAACAAGGTGCTGAAAGCATTCTTTAGTAATGTTGGCCCATATTGATAGGATAGCATCTTCCAGTTGATGTAGATTTGTGGGATGCACATCCAGGGCACGAAGCTCTCGTTCCACCACATCCCAAAGATGCTCGATTGGGTTGAGATCTGGTGACTGTGGGGGCCATTTTAGTACAGTGAACTCATTGTCATGTTCAAGAAACCAATTTGAAATGATTCGAGCTTTGTGACATGGTGCATTATCCTGCTGGAAGTAGCCATCAGAGGATGGGTACATGGTGGTCATAAAGGGATGGACATGGTCAGAAACAATGCTCAGGTAGGCCGTGGCATTTAAATGATACCCAATTGGCACTAAGGGGCCTAAAGTGTGCCAAGAAAACATCCCCCACATCATTACACCATTGCATTAATGAGAAATTGAACAGGTGTTCCTAATAATCCTTTAGGTGAGTGTATAATCAATGATCTTAAAAAGACATTACTATTGACTATCGCCATTATTTCTGATGCAATTACCTCAGATATAAGAAATGTATATCTATACCAAACAGTATACTAGGATCGTATTAAAGGATACTGCCCCAATGACAGCTTGGGACCATTTTTTGATCTAAATTCCTACATCAGGGGGCCTCCTGGAGGTGCCCATGAAATTTCAGTGAAAAAGACAAATTTTGTTACACTTATTTATTTGTTGCTAATCTCTTATTTGTTTCATTATCATTCTTATGTGTTTTCCCACAACCCCCTTTATCTCACCTACTGGGCTTTGTATAGCAGTATTCCTTGTAAAGCGTCTGAAATAAGATTTATTTCCAAAGTTTTTGTATAGACGGTTTCAGCAGTAACAACATAAACAAGCGGCTGTGGTGGTCTGCACGTAACTTCCGGTAAACTCCGCTAAGAATAAATAACAACAAAGTTCTTTAAACGTAGTTTATTTATAGGCTATAACAAGCAAAAAAACAACACATAGATCACCTAGGAAACCAAAACATTTGTTATTTTCGACGAGGCATTTGTTCAAGAGATCAGTTTAGCAACTAGTCAGACCATTAAAAAAAACGAATCCGGAAGTAAAGTTCGGATCCAGACGTGTATCGCGTCAGTCTATAATAGAAATTAATTTGAATTCAAAATGTTTCTCTTTATGTTTATATATCCAGCAGTAGGCTACTATAAGTGTAGCCAATTATTTTCATTATAAAAATATATGAGTTTACAATAAAAACCTTCATCTAGAAGTGCACACACAGCAATGTGGTGTGTACAAGAAAATCACCTTTTATATGGCTTTCCCAAAGCAAAGTTCGGCAGTGTTTAAACAGTTGTTAGGAAAAGAGCCTTCCATAAGGTTTATGGCCTCATGAATGGGTTTGAGCCTGAAAGCCAGGTGCTGCCCCGCTCCGGATCCCCCGGTGTGAATCCAGCTCGCGTTTTCCAGGGCACCTCTGCAGAGAGACACGCAGCCGGCTCGACGCGCTCGCTCGCCGTCTTTCAGCCACTGACTCAAGATTCACTTTGCGCAGTACGAAGCTGCTCGGATTTCCTTAAGTTCAAAAACACAATTACAGCCGAACGTACGGCAAGTCGACGAGTATCGACCGAGTTCGTAAAAACTGGTCGGGCTGGCACGATGAGGAGAGGACGCGTGGGGTTGATGTAGACGTCACGCGAATTTATTGCGCCCGAACCGAACGTTGCACGGACCGGGACACCCCGGGCTCCTGAAAACGGCGAAATGTTTCTGTGAAATAAGCACTCGTTGTTCGGTTTACGAGCAGAGGTTATACGTGGGCCTGATGGAGTTATCTGGAGCGCGTGGATCTGTTGGGGACGCGTCTACCTGAGCGAACGCGTCGGACGCGCTGAAAGTCTTTGTGCGCTGCTTTTAGGGGTCACTTGGAAACCCTTTCAGTTTATACTGCGCCCAAACACAATCTGCTGGAAATATTCCTCAACATGTGAGTATTTTTCTTTTCAGTCAAGGTTTATTTGCATGTGCTTGAACAGTATTTATCGTAGTGTAACTATCCTCGTGAAAGCGCGTACGTTACCGTCTTTCTGCACCTCAACCGATTCCATTTGGGTCTTAAGACGCCGGGACAGTAAACATCAAAGAACAGTGTTAAAAAAACCAAACGTGTCTATTTAAAATGAAAACACAACGATTAAAAAATCTTAAACAGTGTAAGGATGTGAAAGAATGCAGGTCGTCTAGTGTTCAGCGCGTGTTTACTGTCCTGCTACAAGACATTGATAACAGCACTTTGTCTGGTTTTGAAAAACCAAAAAAGAGCATGCATGTGCCAGCTGTGCTTATATCTTGTTATTATTATAATATCTGCTGAATTGTACTTTATATGTGACTGATGAAGGCCAGTGCAATGAATCAATGGAGATGTTATAGGCAAATAACACCTTTATAAACTGGCCACGCATTGTCCTCTGTGGCTTTATTTATTACACCACATCAAAGGCTTTGCAGTAATAAATAATATTGAAAGCTATTTGCACGAATGCACAATGTTACCAAAGTATTCACAGTGCTTATATAGTATGAGCTGTAAGAAATAAATTAAACAGCGGGGTTAGGTAAAAGAAAAACAGGAGTGCATTTAATCACCGTTTTCACATGGGGTTTGTGAATAGGAAACATGAATAGGGTTCGGTTCAGTTGATTTTAGTTTTGTTCGTCTCTTAGAAAGTCATTTTGCAGCAGCTAAAATGAGATCATTTTACTGCACATGCATTATTTAGTGTGCTACGAGCTGCTCATGTCACACTCGCTGTGTGTGTGATGTGAAAGACAGAAATTCACAGATCAGGGTACTAGTTTGTTGAAAATGTGATTTTGTATTTAAAGAAAATGGACTTGTGTGTGCCATGGACAGTCATTAAAACAAAGTGTGGAAGAAACTGAAACATTATGGTCAATTCTTTTTTAAAGGGTTTCGAGCTTGCTTGAAAACGTAATATTTAAGTAACCTTAAATATTAGAAATAAGTTGAATCTAAATTAGACGAAGGTCACACAGGACACATGTTTGAGTTTTAAAACACCACAGATAGAGCTGGAATTTAATGTGTGTGTGTATATACATATACATACATATACATATACATATACATATACATATACATATATATATATATATATATATATATATATATATATATATATATATATATATATATATATATATATATATATATATATATATATTCGTTTTTTAACGTGAACTGACATCCACAGATGTACAAAAAATTGCAAGAACATGTCTCAAACTAATTTAAACAATTTAAAGTTAGTTTTAGTTGAATGATTTAAAGTGTGTGAAGAACCCATATTACCCCCCTTTCATAGAAAAGCCCTATGATTTACATTTTAAACGCATGAAAGTACAGTGCATTTAATCTCTATTGTGACTCATTGTTTAGCGTTCATTCATTTGAATGCGAAGAGTGAATTCACATGGACAAATGCACAGTTGTGGTGTGCTCTCATTCGCTCCATTTGTTGTGCATGTCTTTAGAGGAAGTGCCATCTCAGCTCACATCAACGGCCTGTGATTTCCAGCACTTCATTTTCCAGGCCTTCATTTACATATCAAAGTGCTTGCATCTCAATGGCCAAACTTGAGCCACCACCAAACCTCCCCCTCCAAAAAAGTTTGGACATTAGGATTCGAGGAAGATTTGCATGGGAAAAGATTTTTCTCTTAAGTTTATCAGAGCATCACATCATATTTTAGTTTTAAAAGGTTTCTGGTTCATTAATTGTTGAATTAGTGGAAGTTGTACATTTAGTGTACTACAATAGCCTAAAGGATGTGTACTAGAAAGGAATTCCTTACATTATTTGGTACCAATCCTGAATGTTTATCTTGGGTTAAAATATGAATTGTATGGGTGATTCTCACGAAAACTTGGTTTAAAAAATGTCAAGCATGAAAATGTAAAAATTGCTTAAATTTACTTTTTTTCCCACCAAACATCGAAAAACAAAGTCTGGAGTAAATGGGAACATTAATTTAAAAACTTTTACTTATCATTTAACACTTTTTGTAACATAATTTAAAAAATTAGGCCTAAAAAATCTCATTACCGCAACAGTCAGAAAACATCAACACTGACATATTTTCAAAATGACATGACAAACCTGAAAGAACATAATTTGGAGATTCTGCACATGCATTTAAAATCAGAGTATTATGCTTCTATTAATTAAATTAACATTTAATAAGCATCTGTTGCGGTAATGATAATCAAAATGTCGTGTAAGCATTCTGACAAGACAATATTTCAAATTAACTGTAAAAAAAATTATCTTACCTGGTAACCATCTTGAAGTAACTGGTCCATGTGCTTGGTCACTCAAAATCAAACTTTATTAAAATTCTGTATGTGTGCTTAAACTGTTCTCAAAAAGTGTTGCGGAGGATGAGAACATCAGGCATGGACACATCATTTTCCTAATTTTTCTTCATTATTATTATACATGAATATTCAGTAAATATTTTTTCTGTCATCTAAAGTAGTCTAGCAAAACATCCATTTATTTTTTTTCTTAATATTTTTGTGTTAATTTGATTAAATTACAACATAACGCATGTTCAAACACAGCCGGACACATTGCGGTAATGAGAATTTCAGCAGAAAATGAGATAAAATTTACAATTATAAATTCTTATGTTGAAATCACACATTGTGCAAGGTAGAACACAGTATTGTGTTAATTCTGATGCTTTTTAATGTTACTATATTACACATTTTAAAGCTAAAATCATTAGTGCCGTGGTGTTTCAATGGTTTCGTGAGAATCACCCGTATATTAGAAGAACAAACAGAATTCCAGATAAAGTAGGTTTATCCAGGATTAATTCTTGGACTGTTTTTATTAGGTGCTGCACTTTTTGTTGTTTAATTATATTTTAGTTGATTTTTAAATACTGCTGTGCACCGTCTTTAGTGTCTCATGCTGTGCACAAATATTTCACGACATTTTGTCTATTTTGCAGTATTGTTTATCCCAGCTGATGAAATGCAGACACCAGCATTTTCCAGTTGTTCTCGCAGCTGTTGACTGCTTTTTCCACGGTAGTTTATGCCAAAATACTATAGTTATTGCAGTAAAACTGTGATAAGCTGCACTAAAAAACAAACAAACAAAAAACACACTTTTTATTTGTTTTGTATGATGGTCGTGGCCAGTGTTTGTAGACCGCACCAGTTGATCCTAATTCAAATATTGATTGATTTTTTTAATGTAGTTCAGCATTTAAACAGGATGATCTTGCCCTACACAAACACACATCCATGCATGCCACAATGTGATATAGCAAATACTGAATGTATTCTCACATATTACATTTTAAGGCGCAGAGCGGATTGTTTATCATATCTTTTAGAAAAAATCCTATGATTTACAACAGGCCTGTCGGAAGAAAGCTGCCTTGAAAATAGCATTCAGCTAGATCATATTACGCCACTGGTTTCCTTTCCCACTATTTACTAACTCCATCCAGCAAAAGCCTTTGTACGTCGAAAGAAATGATGGCTCAAGAACTTGCGGCAAAAGGCGTTGTTTGTACGGAGCTGTTCGGAATGAGGAATGACACGTCTGGAAAAGTGAAATAACGATGTTTTGGGAGTGTTTTTGCACGGTGGAAGAATTCAATTGGATGCCACGAGGTGGGAGCGTGGCGTTTCTTCGCGAATGTCTGCTCTGTGGATGAGGAATGCTGATAATGTTTATTTCAGTACTCTGCCGGAGTGAAAGGCTGTCGTAGATGATTAATTATAATCATTAGTATTATGATTTCACAGACGCGTGGTTCAGGATACGTTTCGTGGAATTCCAGACCGTGCCCAACACACGTGTTCACGGCAACCTCTGACATGTGTTGAAATAATCGACGTTCTCCTGATTCTGCTTTAAATTTGATTCGCTCCTTAATGTCACCAGCCCAGTGGTTGAGTGTTAGGATGGAGATTGATCCCTTTAGTGTGCTAATGTTCCCACAGAAATGATCTGGATTACTTGAGATCTCATTTCGACTGTCCTAGAAACTAAGTCTCGAGTCCTTCACGTCACTTTATAGAATTCCTGATGCTAACAAGCCACTGCTATCACGTGTCAACCTACAAAAGCGGTTCTCAAAAGATCTGTTTCAGTACGAGTCCTACATATATACAGTAGATATCAAGTATTTGATGTTGAATATTTTAATGCTGTTACAATAAAGAGTACTTCAATTTTGCCTCACTAGCTAAAAACTAAGGTTTTTTTTAGATTTAGTTGAATATGGGACAAATCAGTTTTATAAGTATTTAGATGAGTGTGTCTGGGGGTTATCAAGTATTTCAAGATCTTTTTTAAATGCTAAAATAGACACTGTACCAGAGGTGTATAATACTTAAGTATTTTAGTTACATTTTCCAAGCATCTATGCTTTATCAGAGTGTTTGTCTTGGGAAAAAAATTACTTTTCTTTACTAAAAAATGTTCACTACATTCTAAAGCATAAAATCATACTGTATATTCATTATATATTGCATATTAAAATTGATTTAATGCCTAATTACATAAAAATTGTGTACTTTTACTTTCTTGAGTAAAAGTATGAAAAAAAATTACTTAAGTAAAAGTACAAAACATTACTAGATGTTTAATGTACTTAAATATTAAATATAAACCAAAAACTTGAAATTATGAAATGTAGTGGAGTAAAAATTATGATAATATGTTTTGGAATGTTTGTTTTCCAAAGAAAAACACTATAATAAAATACGAATAATTGAAAATGTACTTTTATGTAGAAAGTAAAATACTTAAGTACTATACAACTCTGCACTGTACAATGTAAAACTAAGACATTTTAAAAAGTGTACATGGTGTAATAGTTCGCTATATGATCAGTTAAAGGGATAGTTCACCCAAAAATGAAAATTCTGTCATCATTTACTCATCCTCATGTTGTTACAAACCTGTATTAATTTCTTTGTTCTGATAAACACAAAGGAAGATATTTTGAGAAATGTTAACCAAACTGTTCAGAGGCCCCATTGACTTTCCTAGTAGGAAAAAAATCCTTTGTGTTAATCAGAACAAAGGAATTAATACAGGTTTGTGAGTTTCAGGAATGAGTTTGCCATGTATAGCAAACTCCACATTTCATTCTTCTCATAGCTAACTAACAAAACAATAAAAAGTTTTTTTTCCTGCATATGAAGTTATCTTTAAATACCATGGCTAAAGTTGTTTTTTATTCAATATAATAAAATAAAATTAATAGGGCTGTCAGTAGATTAAAATATTGAATCTAGATTAATCGCATGATTGCCATGAGTTAACTCGTGATTAATCGCAAATTAATTGCACATTTTATCTGTTCTAAATTTATCTTAATTTTATCAATTTTCAAGTATTTAATACTGTAATCAACCATGGGTGTGGATAAATTTATATGCTTTATGCAAATGTATGTTTACACCAGCCTGTTTACATTTTTGACGGACCTATCAGCCGTTGTTTTGTATATGAATTTTTTTTCCAGAAGACCCTTTTCTTTCTAAATTTTTGTTTGCTGCTGCGTCATTTGTGACCCGTGCTGGCAAATTGAGTCGGAAGGGGGAAATTTTCAAAAATTAGTTATTTATATTTCACATTCTCTATTAAAGCTTCAAAACAATGTATGATTTGTTGGAATCTGACTAAACATGAGAGAACTACGCCTGTTTGAAGTTGACAGAGTCAGCAAAGTTAAAAAAAATCCAAAATTACCACATCTATACCTTAAAATCACAGGTAAAACTAATAGATTTAATACACACACAACAAAAACCATATCAATATTAAACTTTTTTTTCTGAAATTGAGACAGACAGCTTTAAGATCTACTGCAATGCAAGGATATAATATACTGTTACACATCATATATTTTTCCTCAACAGTTAACCAAACATTTAATTAAGACCTAACAGATTATATCTGTGTGAATTCTTGTCAAAACAGATATTTTTTAAAGCTTCAATTCTGTCTATGTGTGCATATATCGAGATCAGGCACTCGCACGTCTGTGTGCACGCGCTTCAGATGTGTCAGACAGCGTGAGAAAGATTGTTTTGAGTCTTGGTAATAACTCTTTTAACATCAATCAGGTCCTACATTTTTTCTCTCTAATAACTATTTTAACATCAAGCAAGTCCTGCACTTTATTTTCTAATTCCTGTATGTTTTAAAACCCAAACCACAATGAGAAGCGCAAGTGGATGGACACGCATCTTTGTGTATTTAGGACTAGGGATGCTCCGATCAACGCCGATCTCCACTAAAAATATGTGGCCGATCACTATTCTGAATCGGACAGCCAATCTTATTCGAAGCTAGTTCATGTACTACGGCTTTTGATCAGTAAGTCCTTATCGATCTGAAATGACTGTTAGTTTGAGTCGTTTATAACATGCATTTGAAAAAGCAACACTCGTCAAACATAATTATTAAACATATTCTTTATTATCATGCAAATACCTGAAAAGGTTTTAAGAACAGCAATATAAATATATCCTTAAGACATTTCCTGAAGCTGCGTGTCATCATAGCTGCGTGTGTATTGTTCTTCGTCTACAGCGCATTTTGAGTTTCTGCACGAGAGCGCCCCCTGTCTTTTGGATGTAGCGGCATTTCGCCGTAATTCACTGGGAAGCATAGCAAGCATTATCGGCCGATCGATCGGAGCATCCCTATTTAGGACGTTACGCCTCTTAAAAAAGTTCATTTTAAATGTCCATTTAGAGCATTGGATTCGCTAGACGAGAGCCTCATGTTTTTATTTTTATGAAAACCTACAAATCATTAGGCAGCACGGGTCACATTCACTGTCTAAGGGGCAATTCACATTTCGCGTCTTTTGCGCGCTCAAGTTGGTTATTTCAAATGTAGGGCCGCTTTTTTTTCAGGCGCGTCGAGTTAAAAACATTTTACATTTCTAGAATGCCGCAAGTGCACCTCAGGTCATGTGACAAGAACCAACAGACGATCGCGTTTTCCGTGCGGATTTAGACGCGAAATGTGAACAGTCCCTAAGGGGTTGTGCACACCAAAACTTTTAAACGCGACTGAAAATGCCTGGACAATGAGCGGAGCTTTTTACCCAACAATGAACATTTTTCAACTCGTGGCGCTCAGCGCTGAACGTGGAAAAAACACTGGACGCCGGTTTTCAGCGCGGAAGAAAACTGCTAGTTGCTGGCTTATGTGACAAATGCAGAGCTTCCATTGAAAACAATTGAAAACATGCGCCGGTTGCGGGCGTAAAAGTTTTGGTGTGCACAACCCCTAAGGCTGCGTCTCAATTAATCAACTATGGGGGTCACACAGAAATTGTGCATTGCGTTAATCGCACGCTAATAAAATTATTGGCGTTAAAAAGAATTTGCTTTTACACGTTATTAACGCGTTCATTTTGACAGCCCTAATAATTAAACAAATTAGCTTATTGACTATTTATTTATAAACCGTTATCTGACGAGGTGTGCGACCCAAAATACTAGTATAACAGGCAGATTTTTATGCATTTGGCTGATGACTTACAGTGCATTGCAAGGTATACAAGGTATTTTTTATCAGTATGTATGTTCCCTGGGTTCAACCACATGACCATTTGCACTCTTAATGCAATGCTCTACCACTGAGCTACACAGGAACTACTTTTTTAGTGCTAAATTAAAATTCAGCTAGAAAAAAAACAGCTTCCTTAAAAAGCCTACAAAAAGGCCTGTTTTTGATACTTTGTCAAAGAGTGTTTTTAAATTAGTGGTAGTTTTTCTGTAGCTGCCAGAAACCTTTCAGGGCTGAAAAGAAACTTGCGTTTCCCCTCTGAGTACTGCTGAACACATAAGGTTTCTTGAGTGACAGTGATTTCACCCAGAACCATTGATCGTCCTCGAAACTTTTTGAAAGACTGTATGGAGGCCATTAAAATAGTTGCTTTAAAGAGAGACACCTCCCTCGTCTCGGTTATTAGTCATTTCGGTACATTGTATTACAGAATGAAGCTCTTCCCAGCAGGCAGGATTTCTTCCCGACTTTAAGAGCAGGAAAGTTGAAATGATGCAACTGCAAACTATTACATGATCTGCTTTCCCAAAAGCACACCTTGATAAGGTGAAGAGAGACGCGCATGAGCTCCTGCTCTTGTTGATCGTGGCGCTGACAATGCCAAGGTCATGGGTTCAAATTTCAGGTAAAAGTTGTTTTGGATAAAAGCATCTGCTGAATACATAACAGCAAATGTTTCTTGTGTACCGGGACAAATCTATAGGGTGCGATGGTAATGCAGCAGTTCTCCAGCGTTAAGTGCAATCTTCAGTCACAGCAGGATTGCTCGACGGAACGTCACTGTCTGTTTCTCTGAAAAAAAGATAAAACGATGGAGAAGAAAACAAGAGATGAATCAAGAGAAATGCATTCCTGTTTTTCCAAAACGATTTTACGCTCCTGTAGGACTATCACGGCACTTACGGCATGTTTATGTGTGATGGAAATGATGGTCTTATCTATCTCTCAGAACAGTTGTAGTTGGTTTCTCACCAGTTGATCTATGTGAAAATTACAGATGTAAAAGAAGAGTGAAATGCTTGTTGAAAGCAGCTGGATAGTTGCATTTCTTGCAAGAACATACATATTTCAAATCATGGTGGATATGCAAGCCTTGAGTGTGCAACTTTGAAGATGTACACATTTTAATGAACCCTTGATGAGGACTGGCTCACACATGAATGGGTACTTGCAAATGAGTCAAATAAGTGGATACGATATATATAAGCGCCCTTATATATTTATCAGTAAATAGATAAACTTTGTATGATGGAGTCTGCTTTAATGGCTAAATGAGATTCAGATCAAATCTTTGGAGAGTCGTTTGCGTTTTTGTATGGCTGAACATAATTATCATCAAAGCTCAAGAAATATGAAACACAAGCAAAACACTGTGTTAGATCAAAATGTGTGTTTGTTGGTTCACTGATTTTGTATTTGTGTGTGTGGTTTTACAATGATTCAGCCAAATGACACAAAACAAAATATAGTATATAAAAGTTTATAACATCTTTATAATGTCAAGTTAGGAAATGTTAAATGGATAATTTTCTCATCCTCATGTTGTTGTAAATCTGTATGAATTTATTTTTTCTGATGAACACAAGAAAATATTTTGATAAATGATGGTGAGCAAAGATTTGATCTTCTTCATCATTTATCATTTTATTACTTTCATAATATTTGTTTTCCTACTATGGAAATCAATGGGGTACAATAACATTTCGCAAAATATCTTTTTTTGGGTTCATCAAAATAACACAAAACTCATACAGGTTTGTAACTACATAAGAGTGAGTAAATGATGACAGATTTTTGGGTGAACTATCTCTTTTAAGTAAATGTGACGGTAAGCAAATCAGCCTAACTGTGGGTTCACACCAGACGCGAGTTCAACGATTTGTGCGAGAATATTACATACAAAATCAATGCAAAGACGCGATCAGATGCCTCCTCGCGTGGGGCGATGCAAATTCACGCACTATTCGCCTCAAACACTCCTTCGCCCAAGTTGAAAATATTTAACTCGAGCAAACAAAAATTAGCATGACACAAAGTTAAATCCCGCGAGTAATCTAGAGCGAGTAACGCGATGCCCCGCTTTTGGTGTGTACGTAAGAATAAGAATAAGAATTTCTGATGCTGTCAATAGATTTATATTGAGTAAGCATCTATCCAAACGTATATGAATGTCTATGCGTGTGCTCCATGTACAAATACCTATACAAATCCGCTTGTTAAGTCTGACATCTTGCACCGCTTTCGGGTCTAACCGATCTCAAATGCCATAAAGAAATAACTAAAAACACGCTAATATACACTCATTTCATTATGTTAGACTATCAAAAACCCCTGATCTTAATTTTTATCTCCATAGAAAAATCTGAGATGACCAGACTCATTGGCATTTTTTTACGAATTATTAATATATTGTTGTTGATGACTCTTTGAGCCTGGAGACTGCAGTGTAAACTAAGTTTATACAATTTTCTCTTACATGTGTGATATAAATAAATAATGTTCATAAATATCTGTTTAAATAGCATCCTCGATTGAAATTAGGGGTGGGTGATATGTGGGGAATATCATATCACATTTTTTTCTTTTTTTTTGAGAAATCACGATTTCACAATTGTATCACAGCTGTTTTTTTAATACAGCCATACTTATGCCCCCATTCAATAATGCAGTCCTACAAGGTAACAAAATATGCGCGGACAGTGCACGGATAGTACGCGTACCACAGCGCATGCGTGCGAAAATATTGAGACAGAACAGCACACAAAAATCAAATTGTAATTGTTTTCTCTTTTATTTTTACTTCTTCCAAGAACAGAAAGATTTGGATATTTTTTGTCACCATAATGTTTGATTCTTTGTTTTCTTGATGTTTGATCTAAACTTTGTTTGCAATGGTGGATCGGCTACTTTTCTTTACTTATCCTACATTTTTTAATCTACTGTCAATGTCGCAAATCAGTGCTGCCCTGACAGCCTGGTAAAGGAATCATTTGAATAAGAAATCATTTGTGTTGCGTGTGTGTCGAACGCGCGGTGAGTATACTTTGAAAGCTCCGCGCACTCGGACGCGGAAAAAGGGTATACCCGGCCTTGCTTTCATGTTGCGGGCGCCTCAGTTTGTCGCATACTTACACTTGCCCCATACTTGATGTAGGCGCAATACAACGACATTTTACCATATCTTACAATTGAAATGAGTGAAGGCTTGGACCTGGAAATAGTATTTTTTATGTCATGTCATGACTTGACTTAAACTGATACTAATGAGATTACTTGAGGGTAAATAAGTTGTGGGACTACCAAGCGAAACTTCCAGTTCATTGCAAACATTTGTTGTCTCCACTGCCACCTGCACTTTTGTTTGCTATACATATTTTTTGTAGTTCAAAGTGATACAGAAAATATCTTGCCTTTTTGGATGTTAGGACCTGTACGGCGCACCCACCATCTGGCCGGTGAACGGGGGCACCTTTGACGATTAGTCCTCCCTAGGCTTTTTAAAGGAGTAAAACGGTCCTTTAAACACACCCTGCTGGAGCTGCCAGGTTTGAATGATGGATAGTTTCTAGACCTTTTTGGTTTTGTATTAAGCGCTCCGTGTTGGCGCTGCACACCCCGTTGGAGTTGTGAATTGGAGGTTGATGAATGGTTAAAGGTCTTGTTGCTCCATCTATCAGGGGATTAGCATTGACCTGCGAGACGTCTGTACTGGCCCTTGGGCTCCTGCGCCACAACAAATGGCTACATTAGCATAGATAGAGACCACAGGCTTTTCAGAGCCCAGAGCGGTAATATGTTTTTATCTCTCTGTGGGAATTTTAAACTTATTATATTATTTTTCGGGCGAGAGGATGCGCATGCAGATATTGGCGGCGGAGGATGTTGCGCGTCTATTGTGTGTCGTTTAATGCGCCACTCGAGTCGGTTGTCTGTGCTGATTATGCCACGTTTCCCTGAAGTGGAAGGGAGCACGTGAGGAATCAGGTTGATGCGTTAATGTGCGCCACATTATTTCATGCTGATGTCCCGAAGAGCTCGGTGCCAAACGGTTATGAATCATCATCTAGATTCTAATGGCATTGAGGAGGACCTCGATGAGCCCATTTGACATTCATTAGGGGGCTAAAGTATTCGAATGGAGAAGAACTGCATATGTGCATTTCTCAGCTTTTTGTATTGATTATTTTAATATGAGTTTTGGACCTTTACGTCACTTTTGGTGACTTGATAATACGAAATTATTATATAGTGAATGCAAAGCATTTACAATCGTTAATTCTATTTCTTTGCCTCTTTCTCTGATTTTGATGATGAGAAAATGATGTGAGCTGAATTTGAATTTGCGAGCACCACACCGTGATGTTATAAGACACATTCACAACTGCATTTTCACATATGTCAGTTTTATAAAAGAAAAAGTAGGCATATGTATTGCAAGATTGTGAATTCAAACATTTGTGCTTGGTAATGTCTTTGTTTTTCTCAGACCGAATAAACTTGGCTGCGCATTTTGTTTTTTCATTGTGCCCGTGTATGCTATGAAAGTTTCACTTGCTGTTAAATCCTGCTTTCCTGATGCCCTAACTTCGTGCTTTCCTTTACCGCAAGTTTAGTAGAAAAGTTGATGAGTGTGTTACTGTAGCTCAGTTGGTAGAGCATTGCATAAGCTGCACGAAAGGTTCTGGATTCGATCCCAGGGAACACTTATTCTGATAAATATGTTCCTTGAATGCACCGTGAGTCTCTTTGGATAAAAGCGTCTGCCAAATGCATAAATGTAAATGCAGTTATGGATGTAGACAGAAACCACAATTCTGTGGCGTATATAGTGCCAGTGAAATAAGAGCTCCTAATTTATACCCCCCCCCCCCTTGATTGGCAATGATTTGTTTCATTTGAAACAGGCCTGTGAAGAGAGAGGCATGACCGTTTTGCTAGATGTGTCGCAAAAGAGAGTCTGTGTTGAACGGCGGGTGAGAGCTAGTGTGATTGCTGATGATCGTTCAGGGTTTTAAAGGTGACCAAGAATGTTAAACTGTATTTACCTCGTCATAGCCGAATAATTAGAGCTCTGTATATAGTAATGACATATCGTGAGCCTCAAACAGTAATGTTTCCTCAGTCTCAAGTAAATATCATGCATTCAAAAATCCACTGAAAAACAGGCCGATCTCAACAGAACACCGGCAGTGACGTAACTGTCGAGATGTATACGCCCCCAACATTTGCATATACACGCCCATCTTCGAGGCAAGCTGGACGTTCACAGCGTAATCATCTGGGTATTACAAAGTAACAAGCGAGGACGAAAATGACAGAACATGGAAACAAATGTTATGTTCCAGGTTGTGCGGGGCATGTGAGCACTTTCCATACCCTTCCCACAGAAAAGAAGTGTCAACAGGCATGGTTGATGTTTATATACAACCGGATACCGGAGCAGTTTAATCACAAATTGTTAATTTGTTCTGACCATTTTACCGCGGACAGTTTTTCGAACCTGGGACAATATCACGCAGGATTCGCCCAGCGTTTGGTACTAAAAAAGGGAGCAATTCCAACAATATGGCAATTACAAACCCTACAATCCGTAAGTATTGATTTTATTTACTTATTTACTGTTGATTTCGATTTAAATGTAAAGGTGTATCGTAAGCAAACAATGTTACTGATAAGTTAACCTGCGTTGTTAAGATCAAACGCAAGATGCGTCTGTTGTAAATTTAACCGTTGCTTTCTTTAACTGTCAAACTAAATGACATAGATAACTACGTTACTTAGTATGACGATATGTACGCGCATGTTTATATTAATTCCTGCCTGATTACAACTCTAGATACATATGTCAATTCATTTGTTCGGGTAGATTTTTTATGTAGTCTATATTTCATCAACAGCACATAAATCAGGCACTAACACGGTTACTACGGTTGCTCAAAGATAGCTCACTCGCTGAAATGATTGTCAGCGCGATCATGTCGATTTGCATTAGCCTATACAATATCTTTACACTTTTTTTTTTTTTTTTGAAAACTGCGGTATGACTGTTGGCATGCTTGAATTTCAGAGTACATCACAGCCCCTGTGCACAAAAGATGTAGGCTGTCAAACAGATGATCCTGTGGTTTTATCTAAGGGAACACAGCTGTCTTTGACAACATTGAGGCCCCACCTTCGAAGCAAAGGTAATGTTATTTATTATTAAGAGCCAGTGTGCTTCTGTAAGGACAGACTAATTGTGTATTATTATTAATTGCTGCTAAATATAGGTCTATTCTTAATCATCAAAATCTGTTTGCAATGATGAACAAAGAACATAATTTATTTGTGCCCAGTTATTAAAATCTTATATGGGTTAACTTTATTTGCCATACTACTATTTTTTTTTTTTAGGCGTACAGGTGACAGTGCCATCTCAAAGTGTGGCGGTAGGCACCACAACTCCAACAATGCCATGGCCCACAATGCTGCCTTTTACATCGACACCAGTGAAGGATTCAAGGCCAGCCAAAAGACCCCGTGTTGAATTGGAGGAGGATCAGGAAATGGGGGATGTTTCCTTTGCTGTCACTGATCCACAAGATTCCACATATGATCCTGCACAGTCTGTTACAACTGAGACACAATCTTCACAGGTTTCGTAAGTACAGTTATCTGTCACACTTATCTGACAATTCAACAATGTTTTCACACAAACTGTTAATTAGTTATCCTGTTTTCGTTTCAATGACACAATGTTGTTTCTTTGTTTTCTTTCAGTGCCACATCAATGCCATTCCATAAGGATACAAAGTATATTGTATTTGAAAAATGCCTCCTTAGCCTGTTCGAGAATTGTCCTATTTGTACCAGGGCTTGTAATGTCCACCCACGCAGAAGAGGGACCTTCATAGCCATTGACCAGCTGTGCCCTCACTGTGACTTTTTTAGGCAGTGGAGGAGTCAGCCTGTCATTGGCAGCACACCTGTGGGGAACCTTCAGTTGTCTGCTGCCATCTATTTTAGTGGAGCATCCTTTTTGAAGATGCAAAAGGTAGTGTATTATTTATACACACCAAATTAGTCAAAAGTAGATATGACAACTGATTTTTTTCATATTTACTTTAAAGGTGTTTAGGGCGATGTACCTGAAAACGCATACATATGATGCTTTTAGAAGACATGCCAACACATACCTTCAACCTGCTATCATCCACAAGTGGAATGAAGAGCAAAATTTGAAGCTACAATACTTGACGCAGCACGACAGTGTCATTCTTGGTGGTGACATGCGAGCAGACTCGCCAGGTACAAATGCTCATTTAGATTTTTTCATACTATTTAAAGGACTATGCATTGCACAAGGCCGCATAAATCTGCAGATGAAGTTGTTTGTGTCTGATACATAACTTTACTGTATTTCAAATTTATTAGTAACTTTATTATTTTTATTTCAGGACATTCTGCGAAGTATGGGAGCTACACCATGATGGACTTGCAGACCAACAACATTGTAGACATACAGCTGGTACAGGTATTCGAAAATACTTCAACAACAGCAGACTACAGACAACATACTCTTGTTATGTACGATTGCTGAAAAATAGCAAGTATACTACTAAACTACCCTTGATAGTATAGTATGATAGTAGTATCAGACTACTTTTTATACACACATATTAAAGGTGCAGTGTGTAATTTTTAGAAGGATCTCTTGAAAGAAATGCCTAATAATATACAAAACTATATTAGCAGTGGTGTATAAAGACCCTTTATAATGAACCGTTATGTTTTTATAACCTTAGAATGAGACGTTTTTATCTTCATACACTGAGGGTCCCCTTACGTTGAAGTCACCATTTTGTGCCACCATGTTTCTACAGAAGCTCTTAACGGACAAACTGTTTTATTAAGTTGTCTCCGACGATGACACGTTTGTACGGTGGTGGCTATCGTAGCTTCTTTATGCCTTTTAAAATCGAGGGTTGTGCAGTGGGCTGAGCCGTTGGTTGCAATTCGCAACTTCACCACTAGATGCCACTAAAATTTACACACTGCACCTTTAAATACGTCATTTATGAAGATATTACACATATATTTATGTTTGTGTGTTTGTACACAGAGTAATGAGGTAGGGGGAAGCTACCACATGGAAAAGGAGGGCCTTAGACGAAGTTTGAATTGCCTATCAGAAAGCGGTGTAACGTTGGACTGCATTGTCACTGACCGTCACCCCCAAATACAAAAGTTCCTGAAGGATCGTAAAATCAAACACTATTATGACGTCTGGCATATGGCTAAAGGTAATGGTTTTTTATTTTGGTTGACAGAAAATACATTTCATATTATCATGGTTAAAGTACATATTCATAACCCTTACGAAGGTTACTTCGTCATTAAAAAAAATCTGTGATATGTTTGAACTGTAAATTCACTTCTTTAGGGTTGTCAAAGAAGGTGGAGAAAATTTCTAGAGAGAAAGACTGCAGTTTGGTGAAGAAGTGGCATAAGAGTATCATCAATCACCTGTACTGGTCTGCCACTAGCTCTGCTTCAGGACCAGAGAAGTTAGCCAAATGGACCTCTATCATCAACCACATTCAAGACATTCACACACATTCTGACCCAGCCTTCCCTAGGTGTAAACATGCACAAAGATTGTCTAAGGACCGTAGAAAGTGGTTTCAACCAGGTGTGTAACTTTGTTGTGTTATTTGCCTAAAACACTCATAAGCAGTTATGTGGGGCATGTTATGTAAATTGTTGTAGCAATAACATTACATCGGTTTTCCCCAAGGTTCAAGAGCACTAAATAGGCTACAGAATGTGCTGATTAACAAAAGAGTCCTTTCAGATGTGGAAAAGCTGAGCCCACATTACCAGACATCAACTGTAGAGTCATTTCACAAAGTCATCTTACACTTTGCACCCAAAAATGTTGTGTTCCCCTTCATCGGAATGCTATGCAGGTACGTCGTCTCCCTCACAACTGAAAATGCAAACCAGTTTGAGGCTGTTCTAACTAAAAGACCTGAAGTAAAGTATGTTTCTATTAGAGTTTACAGGTTACATAATAGTGTAGCTATTAATTGTCATTTGAACATTTACATAATTTTAGTGTTAAATTGAAAGGTTGACATGAACAGATTCTTTGTCTTGTGCTTTAGATTATATCTTGCAGCAATGCACTTTAATGAGAATGCTGTACGGCCACAACTGAGAACATCTAAAGGGAAACCTGTGTACAAGCTTCTCTTTCCAAAGGCCAAAAAGGGAGGACATACTGTCAAACCCGTAAAGACAGAGCCAACATTTTGTATGTTTTTACAAAAAATATTTATTTTAAACAATACTTACATATGTGCAAATAAACAAAACAAACTAAATAAATAAATATAAAATTAACTTAACAGGCTATGTCACCAGCTTGATGGACAGTGTTTTTGAAGAGGCTGTCTGTGATCCCCTTCCATTTCTGGATGCCGTACAGCAGATTCCTGTGCCTCCGTACCTGTCTGCTCAGCATGACAGACCTTCCATGGAGGAAGCTGTTGCGGAGCATGTGTCACGTTTCAGTCAAGGGGGGGTCTGAATCCGACATATTGCCCTGCAGCATTAGGGAACTCCCTTCGTATGCGCAGCACCACACATGAGGGAATGACAACACGTACACTACGTCCAAGGAAACCCCAGCACCAGCTAACAAACCACCTGTAGGCCAAATATCTGCACTGCCTGCAGTAAGGGAGAAAGAGAAGACAGCACATTGTTTGTTTTTGTATTTACGTTTTACCACGCTATTAGTTCAGCTTTATATGATGCTAAGGCACAATAAAAGTGTCATATTAATACGTATGTGCTATTTGTGCATGTTTCTTCATTTCTAACATAGATCATACAGTATGGCTATGCAACACATAAAGTAAAATTGTATTTACACAACATGTAACAACTATTTGTTATTAGCCTTACCTTTCCATCCCTCTGAGTCTTAAACGCCCATGGTCAGCTCGATAAACATTCATTGCATTTTGCAAAGAATATAAGTTTAAGCACACAGGTTCAAGGCCCGGATGGTCTGTCATGCACGATATCTCTTCCGGAACTTGGCTCATTCTTCTTGTGACCTGCAAAAGGAAAAAACATAATGGCACTATTATTTACAGTAGTCTTTTATACTTCAAGTATCAGAAAAC
This sequence comes from Misgurnus anguillicaudatus, assembly GCF_027580225.2. Lineage (NCBI taxonomy): Eukaryota > Metazoa > Chordata > Actinopteri > Cypriniformes > Cobitidae > Misgurnus > Misgurnus anguillicaudatus. Next base: position 761,906 of record NW_027395276.1, on the reverse strand, counting down.
ACACACATGGCATAACATATTTTTTTACTGTAGTTATACTACCTGTGGTATTTCCCTGCAACATACAAGTTCTGTCTCGAGAGTCATGCGTGCACAATTTCCACAAGTACACCTGTAAAAAAGATATTTATAGATTTTTATGCATATAAAAATCTTTATGCATATTTATAGATTTTTTTATGCAGGTTATGATAAGTCCTCAGTACTGTACACTCCAACAGGGTCGTACCAAACATGACTGTGACTATATTGACTTCTAACTATATAACTTTAGTACGTGACAGTAGGCTACACTCAAACCTTTACAAACAACAAATTTACGGACTGTCCAGTTAGTCATGAGTTCTAGATACTAAAGAATATATCATTGACTACGTTTACATGCACCCTCAAAATGTGATTACAATTGTATTTTGACAATATTGAGATTATACCTCATGTAAACACAATACTTCGATAAAAATAATGACACTTTGCTCGAAGTTTTACCGCACTACCTGAAGTGCACGTATGAAGTTTTCCCTGCAGTTTGCCTTCATACAGAAATGACTCGAATAACACGACAGCAGCGTATAAAATTGTTACAGACGCTGTTACAATATTTCTGTCTTCATAACGGCACAGAATAATGAAATACATCCAAAATAACATGCTCATCATTTAACGTTGCGTTAACGTTCGTCATCGCACTTTTGGTGTACATGTAAACGTAGTCATTGTCATACGGTGACATGCCATTAATGACAATGTTGTTGCAGTGATAAAAAATGAATGCTGGCCTTATGAGTTAACGTACAAAGTTAATGATACGTGCTTTGAATTTCTACAATTGCCGTTACAGCTAACTTACGTTTTGTTTGTGCATACTGAGAAAAAAAATAAACTTACCATTCAGAAACGTTCATATCCAATCTCCTAACAATTGGTTGTGGTACAAAATCTTCATCTTCATCATCATCTGAGACAGGTTCAAACATATAAGGTTGAACGCCTATATTTTCCATCATTCACACCGGTGACAGATCTATTTACTGTGAGAGCTGGTGACGTGACCGTCGTTTGGGAACAGCCAATCAGAGCGCAGCTCATAATTATTCATGAACCTTCCAAATAAGGTAATAACTGACCATTTCATTCTGAGGGCAAATCCTAGGGTTGTAAATGGACATGTAAAACCGTCTCTGGATAATTTTTTCACTTAAAAAGCCACATACCTTATATTTAGATATCAAAGAGCAATGTAACACATTATTTCAATCTATTCTTGGTCACCTTTAATTATGGAAATCATGAGCTCCTAAAAGTGCTCGAGGCAGATCGCGATTATTTTGCTAATGGCGAAAGTCGTGAAAAGGTAAATTTAATTTTATGTCGTGCTACACTTCTACACAATTACGCAAAAGATGGAATGCAATTAATGTTGCTGTTGCAATCAGAGAGCATTTCTCGGGCTTGTTGTATCAGTGTTTGCGATCAAAGTAATTACCTGCTTGAATTGCATGATATTATCAGGTGCAAGTGTAACCACATTGTTACACAGCAACTGAACTGAAGTGGTCTGGCGTTAACTGAAAAAGTGTTTAGCATTGCTTCCTGTTCCTTGTGCTGTTCTGGTAAACACATGAAATCAAGTCAGATATATTTATATAGCACTTTTTACGTGAAATAAACTAAATATTAAATATTTAGTATTATTGCAAATGTTATTTTCATCATAGAGATTGTAATCTGATAAAACTATTTGACTGTTGGTGATTTAGTCAATTATGTGATAAATAACAAGCGTCATATTAGACTAGACATATTACATGGAAATAAGAAAAAAACGTATAAGAGTTTGACATTACATAATTGCAATAATGCCATGATAAGTGGTGTAAAAAGCAAGGAGAAATCATTAAGGCAAAGAGAAATTACATCAGGGCCATTCCAGCCTTATGGATGTGACATTTGCAGTCAAAACTTGTTATAAAATTTCTCAGAGAATGCATTTATTACCAATATATTTAACCGTCTGTTTATAATTTCATTAACCCCCGACGAACCAGACATTAGAAAAATATCAGTCTAGGGAAACATGCATGCATTATGGATAGGGCAGTGCAATTAATCGGTTTTTATTTTGAGCCTATTGTAAAACTAGATAAAAATGTTACATAAAAGCATGTTTTCATAGGCACAGAGTAATCGTGTTAAATAATCATGATTATGATTTTACAAATGATCGAGCAGCCCCAGTTATGGATGTGACAAAAAAGGTCATACGTTTTTGGAGGCCACATTCTTTGTAGGATTTTTGTAAATTAAAGGTGCAGTGTGTAGATTTTAGCGGCATCTAGCAGTGAGATTGTGAATTGCAACCAACGGCTCAATTCACCGAAATGCTATGGTAGCTGCAAAAGGAAAACATGTTTGTTGTCTAAGACAAAATACAGTATTGACGAAACGCGATCTGTAGAGCAGTTTGTATGTTTAGGGCTACTGTAGAAACATGGTGGCACAAAATGGCGACTTCCATGTAAGGGGACCCGCGCAGTCAGTGTTTCCCACAGGATTTTGAGGAGACTGTGGTGGTGATGACGTCACCCGCTAATTAGCATATATGTGACGTCATCATGTCGTGTTTGCGTTTGATCTAGTGTTTGCACCTGAAATATGTTTCACTTCTACTCTTTGATCTGTATCTGTATTTGATCTGTATTATATATCAAATTATATTTTAAGCCGAATTAAGCTGTTTTAAATAGTGAAATAAAAATGTAAATGGGAATCATGAAAATTCTATTTGTGGGGGCCAGTGTTGATTCTGTGGTGGGCCACCACAAATAAATCAATGTATGGGAAACACTGGCAGTATGGAGATAAAAACGGCTCATACTAAGATAATAAAAACAATACAGTTCATTATGTAAGGTCTTTATACACCACTTATAATATAGTTATGTATATTATATTGCATTTCTGTCAAGGGATCCTCCTAAAAGTTACACACTGCACCTTTAAAATCACAAAAATCAGAAGCAATAACACCCAATAATCCGAGATATCAGTATGATTAAAAACTGTGCTTGGTTGACATTTGCATGGAATTGCTCGTCAACATCAATAAGTTCACCCCAGCACCACACGCCTATACAAAACTGAAATAGTGATGTCCTTAAGATTGTAGCCGGGCCATTGCAAGAAAAGCTATATTAACAGAATTTACATTAAGGCCTGTTTTTACTTACAAGGCTTAGCTAAAGCCAGGACTAGGCCTTTGTTAAATTAAGATTTAAATTCTGCTGTTATTTTTAACCCAATGCTAGGTAAATAGTGGAGATAAAACCTATCTATGTGGAGATAAAACCTATGCTGGGTTGTTGTTAACCCAACCATGAGTTGAAACAACCCAACAATGCTTTGAAACAACCCAGCATTGCGCTGAAACAACCCAGCATTGCGCTGAAACAACCCAGCATTGCCCTGAAACAACCCAGCAATGCGCTGAAACAACCCAGCATTGCGCTGAAACAACCCAGCATTGGGCTGGAACAACCCAGCATTGCGCATGAACAACCCAGCATTGCGCATGAACAACCCAGCATTGCGCTGGAACAACCCAGCATTGCGCTGAAACCATCCAGCATTGCCCTTAAACAACCCAGCATTGCGCTGAAACAACCCAGCATTGCCCTAAAACAACCCAGCATTGCCCTAAAACAACCCAGCATTGCGCTGAAACAACCCAGCATTGCGCTGAAACAACCCAGCATTGCGCTGGAACAACCCAGCATTGCGCTGAAACAACCCAGCATTGCCCTAAAACAACCCAGCATTGCACTGAAACAACCCAGCATTGCCCTAAAACAACCCAGCATTGCACGGAAACAACCCAGCATTGCCCTAAAACAACCCAGCATTGCGCTGAAACAACACAGCATTGCCCTAAAACAACCCAGCTTTGCACTGAAACAACCCAGCATTGCCCTAAAACAACCCAGCATTGCCCTGAAACAACCCAGCATTGCCCTGAAACAACCCAGCATTGCGCTGAAACAACCCAGCATAGGTTTATTTATTAACCCAGCATGTGTTCTGTCCAATATTTCCCCAGCACTAGGTTAAAAATAACTCAGCAGATTTTACAGTGAAGCATCTTTTATAAACATGCCCTCGAAAAAAGACGTTACTGGTGTGTATCTTGAGGCAAATCAATGGCATTGGCACATTTCAAGATCTGTAAGTGCGAGTTATTTTCTGTTGAGACAGCTCAAACATGTGTCTTAGTCTAGGACCTTAAGCCTTGTCTGTGAAACCAGGGGTAAGTTAAGCTAATGTCAGCAGTCTCCCAGTAAGTAAACCAAGATGGTGACAGTGGCAAGGAACCAAAAATTCAAATGTGGAGATAAAACCCTTGTAAGAAATAAAATGTCAAGCGTTTGAGGAATGTTTTAAATGAAGATAGCAGAAAAGGCATAATGTTATAAAACACGTGTATGGTATTACACGATTTTGTCACCTGCTAACTGTCTTTAGTGTTGTCACATTGCTCTAATCAAATGATCAAGTGCTGATGCTTTCTTATTGCTCAGGTCAGGAAAGCGATACAGGCAGGCGCTTGGGGTAATTTGTTACTCGACAAATCCAAGTTTTCAGTTCAAAAATCATAAGTTAGATGTTGTAATGACTTAAGAATCGAATTTAATTGATCTTGGCCACATAGATTTGCCTCGCAGCCTCTGGCAGGGAGGGTTAGTGTAACCACTAGTTTACACACCCTAGTTTAGGAACTAAAAATACTCAAAATCCATTCTAATTTCGGTCCTATGTCCTTTTAATTCATGAGCCTTTAGTGATTTGCTGATGGTGTCGTTAGACCTGTAATGATGCTCTTCTGTCTGTTTTGAGCTGTCACAGACCATGATGAAAATCAAGGCGGTCCAACCAATGACAGTGAATTATTGAAAGGTTTGTTTTCGTTGAGTGGAACCCGGCAAGCTTTTAACTCGGTGTGTCGGTTCGTCTTCTGTATGGTAACTAAGGGACGCTACACAAACACAAGAAGGAATTACGTTCCGGGGAAAAGAAGAGGGGAAGAAAGCTGGTGTGGTGGATTGGGGGCAGAAAATGAAATGAGAGCGTCTCGCCAGCCAGCGGCCGGCCTGAAGATTAACACGAGGCTGGTGACAGAAAAAAACATGAAGAATTTACAGGCTGTACGGGCGGGGGAAATTCTCACAGTTTTAATCTATGCATATTGTGCTTCTATATCAAAGCCCGAGGTGGCCGTCCTCCTGCATCGACTTTATGACGAAAGTAGTTTATTTCTAATTGAATTTTTGTTTGCCAATGCAGCTGCGTGTTTGATGCAAATTTTGTTTCGCATTTATGAACAGAGCATTACAAACATGAATAAAGAGCAAATGTATTCAAAATATCTTTGAAAACGTGGCTTATTGATTATTAATGTGAAGCGTTGAGCATTAATGCTTGCTTATAAACTCGCGCAGATGCTATGGCTGTGGTTAGATTTTGGGCGTCGTTTCTGGGGGAATAGGGGGAGTAACCCACCAATAATCAAAACTGCAATTATAACCCCCCATCCACATATGATTCATGTAAACATATAGACAGCTGACACTTCAAACACCCCAATGTTTAAAACAAATCTACGCCCTTGGGTTAGATATATTTATCTTTATTGAAACAAAGTTTAATATGTGGTTAAACGTGTCAGCATTGGCTTCCCTTGTTCTGTTGACTCCGGTTGAATTTATTATCTTGTTTACTAGATAAGTGAACATGAACACCACTACAAGGTCATACTTACCAATAGGAATTCTGTTTGTCAAAGACGGGAAGTGGTGGAAAAACTGTCATGGGAAAAAATCATTAATTTTTTGATTTTGTTTAGTGACACAAAAATTATACACTTCAAGTTTTCACTGTGAATCTTGATTTTATCAGGGTTCCCACGGGTCCTTGAAATCCTTGAAAGTTTGGAATCTGGGGGGAAAAATCCAAGGCCCAGGGAAGTTTTTGAAAATATACATGCATAGATACAGGTCATGAAAAGTGCTTGAATCTATTTTATGCAAGAAGTTTTCTATAAAAAAATCCATATATTCACTGTGTTGTATAGGATAATATCATAAAAATTCTAGGCTGTTTAAGCACACGTGCTAAATTGTTCTCTTTAAATGCTTATATCTTCTGTATGCGAATGTTGATTCATACCAAAATGCTTTTTTGCATAGTTGTGTTTGACACATGAAAACGTCTCGGGTTACGTATGTAACTGTTGTTCCCTGAGAAGGGAACAAGGTGCTGCGTCTCCCTTGCCATACTTCCTGCGTCCCTGTAACGCCGTCTTCGGCAATATTTCAGATGGCGATATACTTCCTGGCTCCCACGTCTCCCTGTCTTTGTTGTTAAGCCTCACCATTGGTTGAATTTTATATACACATTCAGACGCACTTACCCCTGTGGCGTCCCCAAAGTGTCACCGAAGTGACGCAGCGCGAGTTCCCTCAAAAGGGAACTGTAACAATGTATCTTAAAAGGTAACACAATGTAACCTTGCTCTCACTTGAAATGTTTCCCCACATTTATTCCTTGAATTGGAGAGTATTGGACCTGGAAAGTCCTTGAAAGGTCCATGAATTTGAAGTTAACGAAGAATCCTGTTTTATGCATACTTTGCATGTTTTGCACAAAGTCCACAGTGAAGAATGGCTATAAAAGTTGCAAGAAAACAACGCTCATTAAGCAGTTTTATGAGGCGACAGGTTTGTGCAGCGAGACTTTATTGTCTGTGGCAGCACAGAAACATGAATTACACGCATGATTCTGTCGTCATTATTATTATGTTGTGTTAGGCTGAGAGATGCAATTGTTCTGCACAACCATTTTATGTCATAGTATCATAATTGTGCACCCAAATTTCTTCAAGGTCAGAGGTCTTTAACATGGTAGTGCAGGTGGCCTGCCGATTATTGAAATAGAAAATGTATTAGACTTTTATGTTAGGAGTTATTGATGACGGGCCATTGAATTATAAGAAAATAATGCACACCCAAGGTGGTAATGCGGCACAATGCGAAGCGGTTGTGCATTATTTTCGAATAATTCAAAGGTCCGGAGTCAATTATTCCGCTTATACCACGGTTACGACAAACATTGCTCTGATGCCTATTTTTGAGACATTCGACAAGTTAGGTGTGTGGTTTACGTAAGGGATAATGTAGAGGCAGCCGGTAGTTATCGGGAAATAAGCCCCGACAGTGTGATCAGGACCCGACGCGAAGCGGAGGGTCTTGTTTCACACTGAAGGGGCTTATTTACCCGATAACTACCGGCTGCCTCTACATTATCCCGCTTATTACACGGCTACTTGCCACATAAGAAAAAAACTGGACATGAATATGAATTTGAAACATTTTATTGGCATATTTGTTTTAAATTAACATTTTCATCCTTCCGCGAAACTTTGCACAGATGCATAAAATGATTGTAATACCTTATTAAGATCTTCTGCTACTTGTCTGTCTCCATTTTTTTCTCTTTTAGCCAGTCTTTGAGAAGTTTTAATGCCCATTCTGTATTTTTTTGAGTGTTGGCTTCGTAGCTGTCATGCTCTATTTTGTCAAGTTCAGTCTCAGTAAGCTCTCTGTGTCTTGTCGTTGTTCGTTCTTCTATCCACTGTTTAAATGTTTTGTTTTTTCCGTACATGTTAAAATGAATGTCAAACTTTTTCCATTCTTAATTGTGGTTGTCCAGTGTTTGTCACAAGATGGCGCCAAACAGTAATCTTTGTTGGCGCGGAGGGATTTAAAACATACAAGTAGTACCGGCTATGTGTTATTACTTTGGAGCGGTTATTATTTGAAAAGAACAAACCTGCAAATGTCTCAACTGACCAATCAGAATCAAGCATTCCAGAGAGCCGTGTAATAAAGAAAAATAATCAACAACCATGGAACATTTCTCAGCCAATCAGATTCAAGCATTCAACAGACTGTGTTATAAGCAATGTTAGATTTTAACCAAATCCAATTGAGATCAACTAAGAATAAATAAATTTTATAGCCAAGCGTAATCCACCAAAGGGCCCCTCTGGTTTTGGTTATTTTTTCAGGCCACATTACAATTTATTTTACCAATGTCCATAAACAACCTCAAGATTATGTTTTGAAAGTCTATCGTAATTGCTTTCTCTTGGTGTCCCGATTCCATGCCAAGTGCTCAGGTGTAGCTGTGAATGGCACCATGTAATTGTGTGAAGCAAACTGAATAAATATGGTAGTTTAGGCCTGCGGGGTGTTTAACTGTTGATCTGTGGGTACTCTCTATTCACTCACCAGTTGACTGATAGGACACATTACAGCCTATTCTGTTCATAGTTAATGTGTGGTTGTCAAGCCAACTGCATTTTCTCTTCTATATGGTGAAATGTGAGGGAACAACTGAAGTATGTGGAGGAATGGGTCGCTGTGGGCGCCTTACAGTTCAATCCATGATAAAAAAAGCAGGCATTAAAGAGAAAATTTTGTTTTGATTTTTTTAATAAAAAGCAAATGATTCAGGGATCTGACACTGAGAAGAATTACAGTATCGCACACAAAAGAATATTTCTTTTTAATGAATGGATGTTTGAGTCATTTCTGAGTTCAACACAAAGATTATCGGTCGTAGGGCATTAACATGCCTTATTATGACTTCTCTGTAAGATCTGCTAACCCGAACAAATCGCTCTGGCTATGCTGGAGATTTTCACATTACTTAGACGATAGGGAACCCAATGTTAATAAAAACAACGAAACTGAGAAGAGAATAAAAATTAAGCCCATGGCTTAGCTAGTGCTGAAATTGGCTCCGAAAAAAACGTCCTGCCATTTAATCAGTCTGCGTGGATAGAAAGCCGACATGCTGACATGAATCTTTCCATGCAGAAAAATCTGAGGTGAGATCATTGGCTCGCTGATTGACACCTGAGCTTTGTGACACCATTTCTGCACCTTTACCCGCATTTCGATACTTTTCAGCATTTTCGCCTGGTGTTGACACCCCACCTGCCATGGGCATCCAGTGGCTGTCTCCCTCGTACTTGTGACAAGTTCGTAACGTCGCCGTAGCCGAGAAAATGACATTAAATCCTCGAGGGGGAGACCCAGCCTGCTGTAGTCTTGTCAGGGATTGTCATCACAAAGTGCAATGCCTCGGAGAGGCTTCCGGTGAGAATGTCGGAGATCTCCTCTAGGCTGCTCTGCACCTCTCCATGCACATCTGTGTGCTTGATAATTACCCAGAAAGCATATCTTCGTTTTATGAAATTGCCTGCCTGGATATTTTGTGATGTAACAGAGAGCTATTTTGATTATCTGTCTTTTTAAATGTAATGCTATCTTTTGGTAGTTAAAGATTTGTAGACAGTTCTTGTTTGATCACATAAACACTCTCTAGAATGCCAAAAATTGTTAGACTTGCTTTTTGGATAGTATCTTTGTCCTTTCACATCTGAAGCTATTATCTTGCTGTGGTTAAATTAGTTTTACTGATTTTATAATCTATGCATAGTGGTGTAAGTGGTCTCCAAAATAAAAAAAGCACCATCTAGCTTCATTTGAGCTTGCACTTGGATGCAGCTTTATGTTTCATTTGTGTTCGCCTCAATTACTATGCATGTATGTATGCATACTTTATTTTCTCCCATCTTGGCCCTGACAATTGAAAATAAATTAACATTCCAGCTCTTTTATGTTTTTCTCTTTAAGGCTGTCAAGAATACTTGAAGGCGAACCCTGAGAGGTCAAGCAAGACTCACTAGCTGTCAATCTTCCTGTGTGACCCGCCCGTCCTTTTCTTTTTCTCTCCCATTCTTTTCTTTCTCATTCATTCAATTGCTTTCTGTCTTAGAAACTCCTTCTTGGCTATTCTTCCAGCAGTCACCTCCCCAGTCTCCGAAAGGAAGCCGGGAGTGCTGTGATGAATCTCACATTCACAAACAGAGCCATATTTAACATTAAGGCTTCCTAGCTGCCGTTTTTTCCCACCCATTCATTTTAATTATAATTTAATTGCCCTCTTTCCACTCTGATAACATGGGAAATTTGAAGTGCACACTCATTTTTACCCTTTGCTATAATGATGGCATCTGTCATCTTGTCTAGATGACTAGAGGGGATTTGTCATGAGATATAAAGCGTATTGTTGTTTTTTTAATCTTGACAAACAACGAGAAAATGAGTAAAATAAATGGCTCTTATTCATGACGGATCATATTTTACCCCCATGGAGCCTTTATGGAAACCTAGAAATGGTGCATTGCCAGGGATATGAAATAGCTTGAATGATCAAAAAAGCAGTTATTTCATTCATGCGAAAGCAGAAACTCTCCCGGATTCCTGATCTCTGCTTTTGCAAAAAATATGATGTCTCGGAAAGGAATGGCGCAAAGCTCTAATGCTAATCGCTTAATCCTTTTATTTCAAGTCAGAACAAATCCAGTCCGAAATCTGCCAAACAAAATGGTGTTTAGGAGGATGATAATGGTCGGCTCCTGCGATTTAAGCCTCCAGACATAAAGCGAACATGTTCCTCAGCAGGGTGAGAGTTTGCGCACTATAATGAAGAGAAATAAACCATGTCGGGCAGACGGTGCAGTCCCTCACTTTTCGTGAGCCCCCCACCCACTCCTCCTCGCCTCCCGTCTGCCAGGATCAGCGTCTCGGCAAACTCAGCAGGGTACAGGATTTTCCGGCGAGTTATATCCATGATCGACGATTACCGAAGTACAGATCAACACCACACTCGAGACACCCTGTTTGGGGATTGGCACGGCTGTGTGCTCTTTCTGCAGGATATTTGGAATCTTGATCCCATCAGGATTCACCAACGCACCACATGATTTTCCTACCTAAACACACAGTCAGCGATAAGGTCGATTAGATGTAGGCTTTGATTAGGTTAATTAAGTGTATTAGCGTGAAGCGAAAAACTATTCAGCCTAAATATATCCTAGCCCTGTTTCCGTCCGGTGCTGATACTCGAATGGTAAATATTCCTGTACATAATGTGTTGGAGAATTTGACTTTAAAGATACTTTAAATGACATTCCTACTGCCTGCTAGTTTAATGTTGCGCATCGCTCTGATTCGTCCTTGTTTGACGCCACTGCTCGAATTGAAATGCATCTGAAAAGGGAACGAACGTTTCCTGCAGCTGGATTTCTAATGAAACTTAATTAAATTCTGTCTGCTGTATGCTGCGTTTTGTTGGAACTTTCTCTTCTTCTCTTTTCATCAGCATCGCTTGAGCTCTGAGAACGGCGTAATGTTCATAGTTAGGTTCATTATAAAATAATCACGCCGCTTGATGATGAGAAACCTTTGGTGAAGCACACATCAAAGTGCGAAATTCCGCAGGCGATGCGAATGAGTCAAAACCACAAACTACCTGTGCCGTACATGCTGAGCCATTGCATTGTGGGGATGGAGGAGGAGGGGCAGTGCTTTTCTTTCCTGAAGATGAAAGTATTATTTAGTTTGTGGGTGGGTGGATGTTTGCGTGCGTATGCGCACGCGTGCGTGTCAGTGGGTATGAATTCGTGGGCAAAGTGAGTTTGACATGTCATCCGTCTTCAGCGTTTGACGTTGCGTTATAATGAGCTCGGGCTCCCCAGGGTCTCGAATAGTAACCTTTTCCAAAGGAGACAAAGCAGTCTGAATCTGTTCATCCCACCCCCATGAGATAACGGAGAAACAAAAGCAAACACACACAAACATACACACAACACACACACACAAAGGAGAGGTGTTTTTAATAGTTTACCGACTAAACCAGTTGCCAAAATAATTATTATCTACCGCAGGGTGGGTCGAGGAGAAGCCGGAGATGTTGAGAAATGAGGGATGTGTCTGTAATCTTCATAAACAGTGAAATTACGAACGCAAGTATAGGCGTGTGAATGCCACTCAGAGGTCCAAAGATAGCTTTTGACTTCCCATGAAATCCATCATGTCCCGAAAGCTGAGTTGAACGGTGTTAATGTGGCACATTAAGGTCTGTGGAGACCAGCTTCCGAAATTCAGCTTTGGCAAAAGGTTTCAGCGAAGCGAGACTCGACCACAAAACGCTTTTGGTGGATCCAAATTATACGGTATGCTTTAAAACAGCGCTTTTTTTAAAACTGGGCTTTTAAATTTGAGACACCGAAGCCTAGATTTACACATCCCCGTGATTGTTTACTCAACTGAAATTAACTTGGTTACGTTTTTGACTTCAACAAAACATTTTCGTAAAAAGACAAATGCAATTGAATTAACTTACATTGTAGGAGGGACTCGAGACATATCTAGAGACAACATCACAAGGACGTGCATGATGGTGCACTTTTTTTACTTTAACTAGTAAGAAATCACCCAGTAATAGTATTGGTCAATGCATTTTTACACTACATTTTTTCATAAAAAAAAAAGTTTTAATGAAAATTGATCTACCCACTCTCATACTTTCTCAAAACCAGATGGGAGTTTTGAAACAGAATTTGAGTTTGATTGATTTGAGATTGTTGCTTTCATATGTTGTGCTCAAAGTAAAACCAGACACGGATCTCACATTCCATTACAATTCTTTTGTATAGGTAGACGAGTTATATCTTTTCTTTGATACTGCAGATCAATATCTATCTCACTAGCACTTGGCTGCTGTTGTAGTGACAACATGGTAAAAGTTTAAACAACCATGTAAAGAAATCACTGTGTACATTCCAGTTACCCATTACTACATCATTTATTGGAGAAAGACTGACTAAAATAAACATAATGAGTAAACATCACTGTATAACGTTTGTATTTAAATAAATTGTCCTCGGGCATAGTTTCTGTTTGGTTGTTTAAAACACACAAGATGCATTACGATGTAAATATTTCCACAGGGCACATTAAAGTTAGGACATTTATGTATTAAATTCCTGTTTTTTACATTACTAAAGAAAACATTTTTTTCATGTGTTTTCAGATGGAAGATGATCGGTGAATCTCTAAGGACAACTGATCGCTGACATCGTGGCCTGAATACTTTATCATTCCCCTTTAAAGTCCAAACTATCGTCCAGCGTCTGGAGATCGTCTGTCATTAACTGCGATGGCTACTTCACTGTGGAAATGTCCTTTTGTGCATGGACTTTTGTTAACTGTGATCTTTTTGCAATGTTCAGAAGGTAAGGCCACATGCTTTTTTGCAATTTGGACTGCTCATAAAATGACACCCTTGAAATATTGAGGGATTTAATACGTAACGTGTTTAGTGAAAGCGAGACACTTTCCTCGCACGTGTCTGTGTGTTTGGTTTAGTTTGCGAATTCAATTAGTTCCGCTTCGAGTCTGCGTGTTATTTTGCAGTCCCACACTTCTCCTGCGGGCGAGAGCGCTGAAATCTTGTTTGGGATGAGCGATGTGAATGTTATGCTGGTTGAAAGCATTTGAAATGCAGGCGGCGTGATTATCCGCGCACCTGAGAACATGAAGCATGTGCGTTGGGCTGGTCGCCAAAATGACTGCGACAAAGTGAAATCAATATTTGACTATATCTTCTTTGGCTCTTTGGGTTTGATCAACACGTTCAATCATAATTACATGTGTGGTTGTATGCCATCGAAACCACGTCTTTACATAATCGCAGTCTTTCTTTTTTCTGTGCTTTTCAGTACAAAATTGATTTAATCACACGCTCGAGTGCCAAACATTAATTATACACAAGCAGCACAACATATCTTCAAACAGAGACTATGCTATTTTTTCCACCTTTTTTGCTTGTCTGCTTTGCTGTGCAATTCATGAGCTAGAAATACCAAAAAGTAAAAGAAATTGCTGATACGTAGCAGATTTTCCATCAGATGTGAGCATTGTTTGCAGTATTATAACTTTAGGTTAATTCCCAACACCAAAGTGATTTATTTTGGCATTGTCTTTGGCGTAATTAGGTTTTTGGTTTCTCTTGACGTGCAAGCTCTTAGCTCAGTAAATGATCAGTCACCAATCCATCAGTAGAGGAATGAGCGTGGATCGCTCTAAAAATATCTCATCCATCCACAAGTCATTTAGCATTACCCAGAACAATCCTGGAGCTAAAAACCAACCGCACATCCAATGAGCTCCTCACAAAACAATCTTCTCAGTTATTTTTCTTCCTCCACATCTAATGATGGATAATCACACAAAACTTTCAACAAACCCTTTAAAATCTAATGTAAGTTTTCCATTTGTTTTCCCCTCACATTTATGGTTCTTGAGAAATCAAAACATTGAAACTATTTTGCAAAGTTAAATATTTATGAAACTTTACTTTTTGTAATTTATTGACTTTGATAAAATACAAATTAGCAATTTTAAAGTTTTAGGATTTTTAAAAAAAAAGTCATGTTAAGTTGTCAGATTTTTTACTTGCACGCATACCCGCTCTGGTACATGTGGCCAAACAAATAATGAGAAGCTGAAATTCATTTATTAAATCTTACCCAAAATGTCATTTTGTTTTGCTTCAGCCTAGACTTGCTTGTTACAATTAGGCTGTAAAATGTAGTTATCTGACTCTAGGAAATGTCTACGCATGTTGCAGTAATTGATGTAATTATGATGTTCAAAGCAGAGTATATACGGTACTGTCTCTTTTCACATACACACCATAAATGTGTCATAGTTGGAATAAACCATCTGTGGATTGTAAATTGAGTGATGTTGTTCAGATGCGGTTGAAAGAAAGAGACGGTGAATAATTCGTCATCACAGATGAAGTTTTGAGAATATGCGTCTTGAGCGTTGAGCCGTGAGTTTGCATTTTATTGAGGCAGAATGTGTTAATGGAAATGTGGAAGTCATAATAGTAGTAGATTAAATTTAAGTTTGTCCATGCAATGTGAGACAGATTTCTTTATTAATATGTTTAACAGCACACACTTCAAATGTCTTCAAATAAATGAGCTATGATGCTCACTGAAATATGTCAAGGTCATGTTTCATCCAATTATCAAAAGAAAAATAAAAGTTTCGTAAAGATTAGTTGTAGGACTATTATGCTCGTTTGATTCGTGGTATTATCGTAAACGTTAAACACATTTAAACTCTTTTCAACTGTTTTAAGCCTACCATTACTGTAATTATTTCAATGATAGAAGTGTAATGTGTGAATATTAGTATAAATGGGCTTAATTGTATTATACTAAACTCAGGGCTCCAGACTGCCACTAAATGGTGGCATTTTGGCACCAAAATTTGAGAGTGTGCCACTGAATTTTACATCCAGTCGCACATGTCCGACTAGTAAATTTGACATTTTTTTGTGATATGACACTGAATTTGAAACAGCACATTGTACTTTCAGAAATTAGTAGAAATATGATTATTTGGTTAGCATGTTGATTTACAGTGTGTGCCCCTAAATTTTCTGGTTGCGCCCCTAACATTTTCATCTGGGGGCCCTGTGCTCCTAGTGAAAAAAAGTTAGTCTGGAGGCCTGAAACTAAATGAAGTTTGTTGAAGAGTTTGAAGAGTTTCGTTGCAAAACGAGATAAATCCATTTTTTAACATTTTTGTCAAAACATGTTTATTATTATGTTATCATTTTGTTTTATGGTGCTACTGTATTTTTTAAGTTATGAAGGTTTAAATCAAAACAAACCAACTGCAGTTGCATTGAAATTAATTGGAATGCACAACCAAAAAACGAGGTTTCTGAACAATAAAAAAAAAACGGTGGTTATCTCGTTTTGCAACGAAACTATTCATACATAATTTCTGAATATTATAATTTTTTTTTCTTTTGATGTTGGTGTAAAATATGACTCGGATATATACAGCAGCATGTTTGACTCGCAACATTTCTCAATCCATAAATGTAGCAGAAACTTGTATTAGCAGAAAATTTAAAATTAAAAATGAATTTAACATAAATTTAAACATTGCAACAAAGTGCCGTAGGGATGATGTATTTTTGTAGGCTAACCAGGAAGTTAGCGGGACACTGGATTCCTCGCAAAAAAGCCCATACATTTTTCCAAAGACAAATATAGCAAAAAATAATCTCTGTGTTAACCTACACGTGCTGTATGTTGGGCTGTCATGGTTATGAATTTTGGCTGACGGTAAAATTGCGACGGTTATGGCGATTAAATGCCTGTGTTAGGACTTTGACTTTGAAGTTTTATTGCTTTGACATTTATTTCATTTTTTGTTTGTTCATGTAATAATTTTCACACATTGTTGTGATTATTTAAATTAAATCTCTTGCAAGGTTTATCTGGCAGTACAAGTTTCAATACACATAACACGTATTAATCTGATACTGTCTCATTTATACAGGTGCTGCAGCTCCCCCTTGTGTTTTTTACAGAGATGTGCAATCATTGCGGTGATCTTAAATCATCGCGATGAGGTCAAACAATCGCGTTGAGATTATTATTTAATCATTTTGACAGCCCTAGTTGTATGACACTTACACATTTTGTCCAACAAGATCGTCTGCACAGATGATACACAACTTTTAAGAATTTAGAAGTAAAAATTTGGCGCTTTATATTTCTAGTCATCGCATTTACACGTCAAAATTCATAAATTATTTATTTATCTTTGAAGATTAACTGGTTGGACCAAACATGTAAGAGTCTTTGAAGGCGGGGTGCATGATTTTTGATAAGCACTTTGGAAAAGGTAGTCGGGCCGAGTACCAAAACACACTTGTAGCCAATCAGCAGTAAGGGGCGTGTCTACTAAACAACATCGTTGCCTGGGTTGCGTATATGTGGGGTGGGTCTATCAAAAGAAGGTCCAGATTCTATAGGGTAGGGGCGTGTTTGTTTAGGTGATTTCAAATATGAACATCGGCCTTCATTGATCATGCACCCCGCCTTTAACTTTTGTTAAACACAGAGCTTATGTTTTGCTTTTTAATCCAAAAGTCTATGGGAAAATGTATGTTTTTTTGCGAGGTAACCACTGTCCCGTTAACTTCAAGGTAGGCCTACAAAAATACCTGATCTCTGCGGCATTGAATTGAGACAGTCCACTAAAGAGTTTGCAGATTTGAAAACTCTGAGAAAGTACGCAGCAGTTTGGTTGGGATATTTGTCTGATATTTCTCTTATGTCTCCAAGTCCCCCTGTCATGAATTCAGTGGGATTCGGTGTGGGCTGAATGTTCCTCTACTACAAACATCACTCTGCTCTGTCAAACACCTTTCTGCTCGATTTGTTTTAGTTTTGTTTTGGCTTTTGGTAGCTCACCTCTGAATCATGGGGGTATGTGACATGGCTATCATGAATTATCGCTGCATTGCCATGGGAGAAGTGCACATAACGGATGCACCAGTGTGCCAAAGATATGATTTATACATCTTACACGCTTCTCTGCCTCTATGCCAATCATCCATGAAACAAGAAGCCTTATCTCCAGCCACGAAAGACGGACCAGGAGGAATGTGTGTCAACACAACTTGTCGTTGCTTTTACAATCTGGATTTTATTGTATCATCGTAAACACATACATATCGAATCCCCAGAAACGTCTTGCTCGTCAGGGTCTTTTTTTAAGGTGGTCTTCAATATTTACAAACATCAACATCTATGAACTTCTTGTTTATCTTGGCAAGTTCAGATGATACTTTTTCTCCTGGCCGAGTTGTGTGACCTTCCCCAAAACATTACACGCAGCTGTGTTTTGTTTTCATATCTTTAGGAATTGTTATTTTAAAACAAACAACAGATTTGTTTACTGAAACACTTTCAAGCAGGTCATTGACCAAAACATTACTATGCGATAAAGGAAACGATGACCGTGTGTGAGATTTTTTATCTTTAGTGAAATCTAAATTATGGTCAAAGTGTGCGAGAAACAGTGCAATTTCACAAAGTTATAAAGCAGTATGAAAGAGTTTGGTTGAAATTAAAATGTTGTAGGCAGTGTTGGGTGTAACTAGTTACTGAGTAATTAGTTAATTTAATTACTTTTTCATTGACTCTCATTTTTCCAGTAATTTAATTACAGTGACTATTGATGTAATTAAACTAAAGACTGTGTACGGACCAACATGATCTTACAAAGTTCCGTGGGATAGTCACAGAATTTTCCCGTGGCATTCTCACGGATCTACATTTTTCCGTGGCCCTGCCACAGACTTTCTTTTCCAGGTCATTGTCACACATTGGTTACTCAACTGCATTGTCGCTTCGGTTTAGGGTTAGATTTGGTGTTTGCGTTAGTATGTCACTTAAAGTATTGGTTTATACTATTTTTTCAGAATTATTCTTTTATATTTTCTAAGCTTTAAACAATTGTCGCCTGTTATTAGGGTTAGAGTTGGGTTTGGGTAAGGATGTCATTTTATGTAAATCTAACCCTAAACCGAAGCGACAATGGTAAGAAAATAGGACGTGAGAATGCCACGGAAAAGAAAGTCTGTGGTGGGGCCACGGAAAAATGTGGAGATCCATGGAGTGCCACTGAAAAATGAGGATCAATTATGTATAATACAATAGTGGATTTAATATCAACTTTTAAAGTCTGAGGTTAAAATGCATTTTTGTCTTTGTCCTTCTGACTTTAAATACTTTGAGTTAATAAGAATAATGGGAACACTTTCTTACTTTTAACTGGTTGGTTATTAGCATTAATATTACTGAGGTATTGGCTGCTTATTAATACTTAAAAAGCACATATTAATGCCACATTCTGCAAAACCTTATACATTCTTAATCCTACCCATACTTAACAACGACTTTATTAAGTATTAATAAGCAGCAATTAGGAGTATATTGAGGCAAAATTAGTTAATAGGGAGAATTGGACCTTAAAAAGTGTGACCAGAAAAATACATTTACTTTTATATGATTTATTCAAGCTGTTTCAAGCCTATTTTTGTATCACTTACTAAATAGGATTTAGAAAGTAATTAGTAATAAGTAATGAAATACTTGTTTGGAGAGAATAATTTGTACAGTAATCTAATTATATGATTGAAGATATAATCAATAACTTTTTTGAGTAACTTACCCAACACTGGTTGTAGGTTAGATTTAAATTTTGTCGTCATCAAAGCTTAATGTGTCAAATCATGTGTGCTAACCACTAAACTATAGCTCCAACAGCGTTTGTAAGTCAGGCTGACCACCTATATATACATTGTGTTAGCATGCACGCTACTAGGTCCTCACTATATATTGAAATCGCTGAAATATCGCAAATAAGCATATCGCAGTGAGTTTGCATTAACAGATTTATTTTAATATTTCAAAGAAGTTTAGGTTGATGCAAATAGCAGAGAGACCATTGAGATAGAGAGAGTCATGCTTACTTTTCCGAAAATAATGTGAAACGTAAATGCAATTTATGCTAATACATTTTAAGTAAAAAAAATGATTTTGCTTTTCTAAAGCATTATCATATCGCATACTGTATATAAAATTTTTAAGCAATATATCACAATCACATTTTCTTCAGTTTTGTGCAGCCCAATGCACTACCCATCAGGCCATACCTCCGACACCCGACAAACTTATAATTGAACATTGTTTAACAACTAATTTGTAGGATTACAATCAGATTAAATTGCAAAATTTGTCTTTTTTGATAAGGCCAGGGTTCCCACGGGTCCCTGAAAGTTTGAAAATATGGGGGAAAAAAATCAAGGCCCTGGGAAGTTTTTGAAAATATACATACATAGATACAGGTCATTAAAAGTGCTTGAATCTATTTTATGCAAGGAGCAAAAAAAAATCCATATTATATATGAAAAGCGAGATAACCACCATTTTTTTTAATTGTTCAGAAATCTCGTTTTTTGGTTATGCATTCCGATTTATTTCAATGCAACTGCAGTTGGTTTGTTTTGATTTAAACCTTCATAACTTAAAAAATACAGCTAAGTAGCACCATAAAACAAAATAATAACATGATAACATAATAATAAACATGTTTTGACAAAAATGTTAAAAAATGGATTTATCTCGTTTTGCAACGAAACTCTTCATATGTAGTGTAGGATAATATCATAAAAAATTGACTTTTTAAGCACATGTGCTAAATTGTTCTCTTTAAATGCTTATATCTTCTGTATGCGAATGTTGATTCATACCAAAATGCTTTTTTGCATAGTTGTGTTTGACACATGAAAACGTCTCGGGTTACGTATGTAACTTTTGTTCCCTGAGAAGGGAACGAGACGCTGCGTCTCCCTTGCCATACTTCCTGCCTTCCTGTAACGCCGTCTTTGGCAATATTTCAGATAGCGATATACTTCCTGGCTCCTGCGTCACCCTGTCTTTGTCGTAAAGCCTCACCATTGAATTTGATATACACATTCAGACGCACTTACCCCTAAAGTGTCACCGCAGTGATGCAGCGCGAGTTCCCTCGAAAGGGAACTGTAACAATGTATCTTAAAAGGTACACTTGAAATGTGTCCCCACATTTAGTCCTTGTTTTTGAGGGTATTGGACCTGGAAAGTCCTTGAAAGGTCCTTGAATTTGAAGTTAACTAAGGTGTGGGAATCTTGTAAGACCATACTGCGAGATTCAATTTTTAGCTAAAACCCCCAGAGTCAAAACAACTGATGATGCAATTCAGTGTAAACAACTTTTAAAGTGCTGGTCGAAAGAACTAGACAAAAAAAAAAAAGGGAGCATTTCCTCCCTTTTGTCTTGGTCTCAATCCACAGAAATGCATATTTCGACCAGGCAGATGGATGATTTAACAGCCTGCAGCTGTCTTCTCGACTGGCTGTCTGAGCTTCGCCGCTTTACTGTCCATTTACATCTGATTGTAAAACGTCCCTAGTTTTATGTGCTGATGACGAACAGGTGCTGCATCTAATGGGGTGGGAGCTGCGGCTCTTGACATTTTGATTTTAGTGAGTAAGAAAGCTTTAAATCAACGTTCCTGACAGCACGATATAGCGCTAAGCTCTTTTAGCCTCTGGTGTATGAGCTACGCGTTTCTCCACTAACTCCTCCTTCAGGTTATCCAGTCAATTGTGCTTCTCAAACATCACTGGAGGGAGAGATTACATTTTGTATGATGCTTCTCAGCTGTGTCCGTCTGTAGATAAAGCTTAGGATGGGAGGTGGATACGAGGAATGCTCTTTCCTCTAGTATAAGCTCTCCGAGGCATCCCGCATTCCACGCTCGACAGGTGTTGTGAATAAATGATATGTTTAAACTCAAGATTTTTTGCCGTTTAATCTAGTTGTTTGGGCTGGTGTTCGACAATAGAAGAGAGAGAGAGAGAAGGGAGTTTGATTGGAAAACATCTGTTTTTGTTTTGTCGTTCAACCGACGGCAGTCGTGCAAGAGTTTGTTTGTTGATGTCGTACGGAGAAACGCTCAGAATAGTGATGTTATTGATTGCAGATGTGCTAAAATGACGTGCATTGTCTGAATACTAATGATAGATATTTTACTGTAATGGGAATTGATTTTATCTCCCGTTTATCCGAATTTTCCATGGAGCCATGCGAAAGATAGATAATCGACTGACTCGTGTATGTTCTGTTAATAGACTTTCTTAGTATGACTGAATTAAATAACTGCTTTCATTTTTGACCAAATTCAATTACAGTTCAAGTCGTTACATACAAGTTTCATTAAAAATCATGAATTATGATTATTAGGGCGTTTTGAGTACGAAATGCAATCAAATTCAATTAACCAAAAACACACAGCAGTGAAAATTCATTTTCATTTGCAAACTGATGGTGATATTTGCATACTTATATTTTTTTATTGTTTAAATTTAACAATATCACAAACTGATTCGCAGTCTGTTTAAGGGCAAGCTCCTCTCGAACCACAGAAAAATTCAAATTAAAAACTCATTGTTACTTAACCAATGCTTGACCCATCTGGTGCTTATCACATGGGGCAGAAGACTGATGGAAGGGGTGGACAGCGAGTGAGACCTAGACATGCTTTAGGCACAACTGCGCTAATGCTGAGGTGAGGTAGGGGTCCTGGACAAGGTCAGTGATCTTAAGTCAGGAAGAAATGCAGACTGCGTTCTTGAACATAATAGGTCCTCTTTTGTGGGCCGAACGTGGCTGGATTGTGTTTGCCCTTCCCTTTTCCTGGAGGAAATCAGTAAGGGATTCGTATAGAGCCACACTGCATTGCATCGGCGTGAAAGTGACATTTAAATCCTGGCTCAGTCTCAGCAGGCGTCACGTTGACGGTTACGCCGGTCCAGGCATTTCTGATATGCCCAGTTCACGTGTCCCCGTGTTTGCGACATGCTCAGGAGCAGAAAAACGCACTTTCTGCTGAAAGGGATCGTGATGGAGACATTCCATCATTGACACCACCACTTATACTGTGCAAACTGTCGGGTGTTTTCATTTGAACAGAAGGGAACGATTTATAGTATATAGCTTTGCCATCTCTTAAAGGAGCAGTTCAGCCAAAAATTAAAATTCAAAGTCATCATTTCCTCACCCATATGTCGCTGCATATCAAATAACTTTCTTCTGTGGGATATAAAAGATTCATTTTAGTAGAATATTCTCTTTTACAAGTAATGCAAGAGAGTTCGAAATGACTGTCATGAACTACATTAGCAAAAAGGTATTTCAGTTTACTTTAAGCAGACTTTGGTCCCAAGAACGACGGATTGGTTTTTTAGCAATGTTCATTGTTATTGTAACTTACGTAAGCTTAAGCTACACAGACACATTATATCTTAGAGTTAAAAAGTATGCAGATAGTAAATTAAATATATATTTTTTAATTCATTAAAATTAAATGTTGTAACTGTTAACATTAGTAATGCAATTGACTAACGTGATAAATTGTACTGCTATTAACAAAGATAAATTAATGCTGATAAACGATATTTCTCATTGTTATTTCATGTTAGCTAATGCATTTACTAATGTTAACAAATACAACCATAGGTGTTTCCAGTTCATCTTTAAGGTAGATAAATGCGGCATACTTGATACTTTAAGGAATACGAGGTGCGTTTATTGCAGATTTGCACAAAACTTTAGCGTTTTTTTCTAAACGTCAACAAAAGACTTGCAAAATGATAGTGTTTCCATTAATTGATGATATGTGACTGAAACGTAGTTTTTCCTCTCAGGATAAGCCACTCCAAACATCACGTCGACTAAAAGTATGCAAGTAGTAAATTAAATTAAGTTTTTAAAAAATCATTCAATTCATTCAAATTAAATGTTGTGACTGTTAACATTAGTTAATGCAAAATATACTAACGTGATGAATTGCATTAACAAATATTAAAGGCACACCATGGAACTTTTCGGCCACTAGGGGGTGCTAGACATGTATTTTTCACTTCTAGCGCCCCTAGAGCCCACAAGCGCCGCAGCACTGTCGCAAAGGAAAGGAACTGGCCAACCTTAAAACTAAACTAAAAACTATTTAAAACGCTAAACGATCAACATTTTGAGACAACAGGGAGAAACGCAGTCATGTTACAACTTTCTGATGAAGAATTCGTCGTGGCAGAAGCCATTTCTCAATCTGAAGGTTGCAGCCTCCGGATGTCGTATTTCTAAGCTGTATACGTCATCAAGACTGTCTTATTTCACAATATTAACAATTACAAAGTTGACTATTATACTTAGTTAATCGTAAATTGTTGCAGTATGCTTATGACTTGCGAATGTAATGCTAAGTTTACCTTAATAAACCAGGCTTCATGACGTATGCAGCCTGCATATTTGACCTCCGGAGGCTGCAGCCTTCCAATTGAGAAACGACCAGAAGTATTTCCTTGCCTTTTTCCAAACAAATATTGTTGCATCGTCTCTCTCTCCCTCGCCACCAGGATTTTCCGCAATGGCGCTCGTTTTTCCTCTCTTTTGTGTGAAAATTGTTGCTCTAAATCCAAGTAAACCGATGTGGTCCAAGCAGACCTAAAGTCTGCCGCTTTGTAATACGTCACGCGAGTGACAGCGGAACGCAGCAAATGAGGAAGAGAGAACAGAAAAACGCTCGGATCTGATTGGTGAATGAAAATGGTTTGGTTTTACACTGTGTGAGTTTGAGCAAGTTTGACTGCTATTGCATCCTGGATTGTAATGTAAATATCATAGACACAGTAAAAGAAAGGTAAATACGTGAACACAGCATCTGAATACAGGGAACTATATGCAAGATAATCGCCGTCATTTATAAAGAACATTGCATTTATGTATGAATCAAGAGTTTATATAAAACAATTGCCTTAAAGGGGAATCGAACCCGGGTCGCCCGTGTCATAGGTCCGTGACGCTAAAGACGGTGCCACAGAGTCACATAATACAAGATGCTCTCTACACTCCTTAAGTAAGCCTCCAGCAAAATTCACGTTAAAAACAAATTGTGTGGAGGAAGTGACGTATGCCGTAAAGCAGTCGAATTTTGTAGTTTTTTTTGTGCTCTGGTTACTACCAGAAACCCTAAGTTTTAAAATACGAGTAAAAGTGATACAGACCCCGTCAGGCTATGGTAGACAGACATGTCATTCAACCTATTTAAAGTCGATGTACTATCACAAGGGTCTTGAAAATTTATTATGAAGGTTAAAAAATTACATGGTGTCACTTTAATAAATGCTGATAAACGATATTTCTTATTGTTAGTACATGTTAGCTAATGCTTTTACTAATGTTAACAAATACAACCTTGGGGGTAACCAGTTAATCTTTAAGGTAGATAAATGTGGCATACTTCATACTTTAGGGAACATGAGGTGGGTTTCCATTGCAGATTTGCGCATTATTTTTAACCGAAGGAAACGTGAGTTTTATACAAACATTAATGCATTGGAGTGCCTCTGATACTTAGAAGCGGCAACATATAGGTGTTTTATTGGAGGTAATAGTACATTATTTTAAATCAAAATAGATGTTATCCAGACATTATTGGCAAGAAAAGCCTCTTATTCTTGGAAGCAAACATGTATTGAGGTGTTTCTGGGAGGTTTTAGTACATACCACTTTATCTTCATATAATAATTATGTGACTTACATCAGGTGACCAGAAAATGTGAATAAACTGTTTCCATTGCTGTTTTGCGAAAAACACATTTTCCAAATTGCCGGAAAAACGCCTCATGTCAATTTTGCAAAATTGGCCGTATTTTCAATTTGCAAATGTCATTTTGCCCTATTTAAAGGGTAATGGAAACGCAGCTACTAAGGACTGTTTTTATTATCCTTTTTATGTCTTGTTTGAAGGACAACTATATTTTTTAATACACCAAATTATCGGGACAGGGAGTGTGAGTTGGTAATGGTGTATAAACATATGATCACTTTTAAATGCACTTTCTACAATGTCAAATTTCAATGTCCCTTATCATTTTCCATGATTAAGGGATCATTAAAAAAAGTTTGCACAGAATTTATGGTACATTTAGTGCACTGACTAATGTAGTTTGACTACAGGAAGCTTGAAGAATTTGTTTTTAAGTGGTTTTATTTCCTGGAACACATCCAATAATTTTAACTTCTATCCTGGTTTTATTGTAAATTACCTCTTTAATCCTTTGAGGAGTCTGAGTATGTGCTTTATTTTTATTCACCTCTCTAAATGAAAACACTCACTGCCTGTGATGGCGGTTTATGTGCGAGGGGTGGTTGCTTATAATGTTAAAGGTCAGGTGGTCTGTTAATATAGAATTGAGTAAAACGATCATAGAGAATGAGAGTATTGATTATTTTTAAGAGGTCAGTTCTTGCTGCTGAGATTTCTGCACATGTGAAATGTTTACTTTTACACATTATAGGGGTTTTCACACTGCGCTTAACCCTGGGTTATCTTCATTCTAAACCCTGCTTTTAACCCTGGGTTAAGGAACGTTTCACACCTGTAATTTGAAAGCGGTGTTTGCAGGGTTATGAAACCCTGCTCTGGAGCAGGGTTAGCACCGCATTTGTGGTGTTAACCCCGCATTGTGGTGCCAAACGCATGCAGTGTGAAACGAAGCAGGGTTACAATGTTATGACCCTAATTAAACACAGCTTAAGTAGCTAATCAAGGCTTGATAATTACAGACAGGTGTGTTGAAACTGGGTTGGAGACTCATGACCCAGGGTTTAGGAATGCACAGTGTGAAACGTCAAATAATGAATACCCAGGGTTATCTCTTAACCCCTGGTTAAGTTTGAACAGTGTGAAACATGAAAAAAATAACCCAGGATTCCGTTAACCCTGGGTTTAGAATAACCCAGGGTTACCAATTTCAGGTGTGAAAAGCCCTTATGTTTGTGTTCAAATTACATGTGATATAAAACCCTAAGAGGTGGTTTCCCAGACAGGGTTTAAATTAACCCAGGACTAGGCCTATATATTAGGACATTTAGGAAGGACATTTTTGTCTGGGACTAGGATAAGCCTTGTCCACAAAACTCCCTCTATATGTTGTGTTGTAAACATTATTATACCAACCGCGAGTTATTGTCTCCAACGTTAATCTCTTTTCTTGGACTATACAACAAACACATGGATTGTAGGCAACAGTTTACTTCCTAGGATTGGTGATGTGGACAAGACCGACAATATCATAATTCCTCCGGCTTCGGACTCACAGCCTGTAAGGTAAAGGGACACAAGGCAGCATTTTTATGTTAATAAATCATCTTCGTAAGACGGTATATGGTTAAATGACTCATTACCGGACGAATGAAGACTCTCTCACCCGCCCCTACCGTCTGTAGGAAGAATACCCCACTTGCAAGTTCGCTGTATCCGACCCGGTGTCCTTCAGTCTCGCAAAGTCTCAGATATCGCGAGAAGCAGGATCACTTTACAGAAAACAACAAAGGCAGGCGAGCTAAACACGGCTAGGGATTGTTGCAAATGGCAGAGCCGGGGAAGAAGCATCAAAAACCCTTGACGGAAGAAATACATAACTGGATTGGAAATAAGCTGATAAACTTGCTTCCGAGGGGGAGGGACAACAGTTCGTTTTTACGACAGTGTGTTTGAAAGCATTTACTTTCAGACACTAGGGGGAGCTCGTAGAGAAATATTACGCAGACTTGTCTGGTTTCGCTTTAACTCCGGTTAGCATTGCATTGTGAGCGAATCTTTTAAACATGGTAAGGAGCGTCACATTCCCGATATTCAGGCAAATGGCAATGTACAGATTAGCTGTCTTTCTGGTACAAAATCAGTGAGAGTGAAATCTGGAGCTACAAAAAATGTACAATATGTGGAAAATAATGTGTTTTATAACCATGAACCCATAAACGCATTGCATTATACCAAATACACAAAATAACGTTGTTTTTTAGCACCTAAAAGTGCACCTCACTTTAATGAAATTACATATATAGCTCATATAGAGGTCTTGGCTTTGAGCACACACCATCAAGGGCTGACAATGTTTTTGTTAATTTTGTACATTTCATTAATTAACAAGTCGTTTTTTAGAGCAGTATTTTTAGGTCCATTGGTTTGTTCCAGCTGATTCAGTTGAGGATCATGTGAGGTTAAGGCCGGTGTTAATGTGTTTGCACTGCAGCCAGAAGAAAGGATCAGGGGCTAAATTCCAGACCATGGCTGGGCTCGAAACCATACGTACGCTCCTACCTTGGCAATGTATTTATCACGGTTAACTTTAGTGAACCAGGGAAAAAATAAAAATTCCTTTCCTGAGGACTGAACCGTCGTGCCCAGCATGCAGCTTTTCTCCAGCAGTCTTGAGGGAAAAAGATTGGGGGAACCTACAGTAGCTATATGAAGTGGATGAAAGGGCTTTGTCCTGAATACAAATCACCATCCAGGAACTTGAAATAAGGCTATTGTTAGAGGCACGTAAGCGTGGTTGGGAGAAGATCAGACCGGAGTAAATGGACTCTCCGAGTTTTTGGGGCTTTCGAATGCAAATATGGCAGGCTGGAGTTACCAATAGCAAAGCTCTGAAGGTTGGTTTTGTCTGTCGGGATTTATTGTTCCCCTCCAGTTTCTTAAGTAGCTCGCCAATGCTGAGCACATTTCTTTGCACATATTACTGCAGGCATTTCACGACTTAGTGTCTATATTTGACAAACGACACGTAGAAGCCGTACTGAATGTGAAATCAACTACTTTTAAGTAAACATGGGGCAGCATTCATAACTCATTGTAGATTCATAATGTGTTGCCAGCACAATGTTCTACCAACTTAGCTACAGGAACAAGGATCAATTTATAGCTTTCGTACCCGAATGGAGCTAAACTAGTTTTTGGTCATTGGTTAACGTAATCCAATAGCCTTTGTGCCCTTGATGATGTCAAATTGCAAAGATTGCTAAAGCTACGTTTATACTTGACCCGTCCGCACGGGCATGTTGGTGCGCGCGGCAAAAATGACGTCAACGTGGAGTGGGCGGTCGTGCGTGTTCGGAAAAAAATCGAGGCGATTCTGTACGAGCAGGCAAGCCTGTGACGTATCTCTTTGATCAATCCATGCAAAACAATGCATATACTATTTATCTGATACTCTGGAAGTAAAGTATGGAAACTTTGCAGTTTAACACACAAATTCTTTTACATATGATTCAGAATTTTGACTTATATCTGTATTGAATAAAGGACGAGGAATAAAATACAAAGCTTAAGATGTCTGTACTGGTTGTTTAGTAAAAACGTTAATGAAATGATAATGTTTAATAAAGACATATTTAAGAGATTGGTGTTTTGTTCATGTATTTTCATATTTATATATCAAGTTCTGATGTTAGAAGCACCAGGGTTGTTCCAGCCGACGACAACTTCTATCCTCTTCTTTGTGTTTGTTTTTGACTTGATTGTTTGTGTCGCCCCCTGGTGGTTCAAAGAATAGTGCAACAGAGAGTGCGTTCGTCCGTTTGTTGAGACGCGCACACGATCAGCGGAGGCTCGCGTTGCGGACCAAAGCGCGACTATAAACAAAGCTTAATAGAACGATTAATCGTTTGCAGAATAAAAGTTTTTGTTTACATCATATGTGTGTGTGTATAATTATGTATATATAAATACACATGCATGTATCATTTTAAGAAAAATATATTCATAT
The DNA here is from genome assembly GCF_027580225.2 of Misgurnus anguillicaudatus. Lineage (NCBI taxonomy): Eukaryota > Metazoa > Chordata > Actinopteri > Cypriniformes > Cobitidae > Misgurnus > Misgurnus anguillicaudatus. The sequence continues at coordinate 732,895 of NW_027395276.1, read as the reverse complement.
ATTAAGTATTTATATATAATATAATGTAAATGAAACTTTCTAAATCGATTAGTCACGATTAATCGTTATGCAGCCCTAATTGCTAAGGCATTTTTTTAAAATCTTGTAAGCTAAAGAGTTTAAGGGTTTCGTTAATACCAGAAACGGAAATATGAGGAACATGCAATTAAGAAAGTAAATGAAGTCTTGGATGCTGCGAGCTTCATATAAATACAAATAAAAGAAACTTTTATTGTTGCGAAATTTGTGTCGCACTGTTCACTGTCTTGTGTCTACCACAAAGTAACATAGTGGCTGCATGCCAAGACGAAAGAAACAAAACTATGAAAAGAAAAGCACTGTTCAGATGTTAAAAGAATTATTTCGCTTGCGTGCCCCCCTTTCCAGGAAAGTCCTTTGGAAAATCTTGACTTTAACTCTGGATGTGCCTACAGAACAGTAAGCCCTGCATTGCTCTGTATATTGGATTATGGACACATAAGAAGCAGTTGTGCTTTGGTCGCACATTTTTCTTTTCTTCGAAAGACATTTGGCGGGCGATAATACTGGGAACAAAATCACAAAAAAGACAAGTGGACTCGAGAAGTCCCTGCTGGCTCCGCTGTGGGGCCTCTCTTACTTTTCTAAAGGTGACACCCTCCCTTTCTCCTCCCGCCTCTCTCTCTGAGAAATTCCCCGTGGAGGCTTGGGTCTGGGATACAATGGAGGCTGGCCGAGGGGGAGTGTGTTAGATTTGCATGCAGCTGTTTTCTGTTTCCACAGCCACAAAAGCCAATCAAAGCTGCGTTAATAGAGGGTGACAAGCATCACCCGACGCCCAGACCTCCTGTTCGGATCAGCTTTGCACACTTGTTTGCTCGGTAGCCGTGGTGGTTTCCAGCCCATATGGTCACTGAGCCGAAATCTTTCGTTGAAGGAAGTCGGAAAGGTTTGAAATTGTTAACGTCAAACAAGATGTCAGATGAAAAATGACGGGTTCGTGTTGGTTTGTTACTGGGCAGTGTGGCCGGTAAAGCTGGAGTGACATGTTTGACGTACTAGTGGTAGTTATCTGTAACACAGTCTCACACCCATGGCGTCAATATTTGACGACACTTGACCATGCGTCAATATGTTGACGCGGAGGGTATACCTTTCGCGTCATTTTTTGACGAACTGGGGACTTCAATACTATTACGTCCGTTGCATTCTCTTTTCCTATTTTCAAACCATTTCGCGTCGGTTTAGGGTTAGATTACGCAAAATTAAACAGTGTACGCGAAATTAAACAGTTGTCACCTGGCGTTGGGGTTGGAGTTAGGTACGCGAAATTAAACAGTTGTCACCTGGCGTTGGGGTTAGAGTTAGGTTTGGGTAGGGATGTCATTATGTAAATCTAACCCTAAACCGACGCGAAAATGGTAAGAAAATAGGAAAAGAGAATGCAACGGACGTAATAGTATTGAAGTCCCCAGTTCGTCAAAAAATGACGCGAAAGGTATACCCTCCGCGTCAACATATTGACGCATGGTCAAGTGTCGTCAAATATTGACGCCATGGGTGTGAGACTGGGTTGTTATCTGATACCTTGAGATCTATGAACGAGAACTGCAGTACATGGCATTTGTTTTCCTTTTTTCAAAATGCAATCATCTGGGCTATAGTGCCACATCCAATTTCATGGGTGTTGATAGTAAACAAAATTTGTATTATAAAGGGGATCTTTCCTGCAAATTACCTTCTGTCGACCAACAGCAAAGAGAGTCGTGCGAAAATTGTCATGTTGTGCGACGGCATTGGTTGCTGCTTGCTTGAGCCCTGTGGCGAGCCCGAGGAGGGTGTCGGGTAGGCACATAAGAAAAGCAACTTTTCCCAGCGCTGACCAGAATGCCTGAAAAGATTCCATGTTAACAAAACCAAGGATAACGGGATCACATCCAATTACGCTCCGGCTAGAGGTGTTGCCATGGCAATACAATCGAACATTCCATGTAATATTGTTTACCGCCTTGGATGCCCCCTTAACGTGATTTAATTTAAAAGGGAAAGTAAGATAAGGAGGCGCAAGCTGTGGCAGCCTTGTTAAGGATGACTGTGTCTTTCTCCTCAGCTTTGATGTAAATCTAGACTGAATTTTGCTGAGACATATAGGTGAGTTTGAAAAACTGTGCCACTTGAAAATAAATAGTTACTCTAGGGAGCCAGTAAGAGAGACAAGTCCCATTTTTTAGACTATAACACTATCAGACTACATATTAGATGACATATAGTTTTTTCTCTAAAGATAAACTGAACCCTGTGTTCTTTATAAATGTTTAGGTTATTCCGAAGAGAGGAAAAAGTTTTCAGAGTTTTGAAATATAACAACTTTTTTGGCTTCCTAAACAACTTTTTAGCTGACATAATCAAGACTGTGCAGGCATCTTGAATAATATTAACTTATATTATCATATCCTCACAATCCTCTTTGAATCCCGTCAGGTGCAGTGAAGTCATGAAGCATTACATCATTCCTCATCCCGTTACAGAATTTGAAGTTACTGTGAAATTAAAACTAAATTAAAAAATGTTTGATCTTATGGTGTACTATTTATTGTGAGTGTTACTCTTAAGGGGGTCACACACAGGACGCGCCGCTCAGCGCCGCGCCGTTCTAAAAAACTCGAACACATTGCTTTCTATGAGTATACGCACACCTGCGCCAACACGTGGCGCCTGTCCGTGGCGGCCAGCTACGACTCAGGAAGTTGCTCAAATCCATGTCGCGCCACTCACATAGTTTAACATTAAATAACATTATATTTGTCCCAAATCATTAAAGGAATAGTCTACTCATTTTCAATATTAAAATATGTTATTACCTTAACTAAGAATTGTTGATACATCCCTCTATCATCTGTGTGCATGCACGTAAGCGCTGGAGCGCGCTGTGACGCTTCGATAGCATTTAGCTTAGCCCCATTCATTCAATTGTACCATTTAGAGATAAAGTTAGAAGTGACCAAACACATCAACGTTTTTCCTATTTAAGACGAGTAGTTATACGAGCAAGTTTGGTGGTACAAAATAAAACGTAGCGCTTTTCTAAGCGAAGTACTCCCAAAAGTGCTATTACGCCATAAAATATAGTTCCTCTTTTAAATCCGCTTAGGAAAGCGCTACGTTTTATTTTGTACCACCAAACTTGCTTGTATAACTACTCATCTTAAATAGGAAAAACGTTGATGTGTTTGGTCACTTCCAACTTTATCTCTAAATGGTACAGTTTAATGAATGGGGCTAAGCTAAATGCTATCGAAGCATCGCAGCGCGCTCCAGCGCTTACGTGCACGCACACAGATGATAGAGGGATGTATCAACAATTCTTAGTTAGGGTAATAACATATTTTAATATTGAAAATGAGTAGACTATTCCTTTAACGATTAACATTGGCTGTTAATGTATATTATGCATTTTGAAGTAGACGCTATCTGACGAAGCTCGCACTATTTAATGTGCACTTCTGGTTTACAATACCTCCGAGTTGTCCTAGACGCGACGCTGAGCTGCGCGGCTGGTGTGCGACCCCCTTTAGGAGAAATACATACATATACATGCACATACAGCTGCGAAAAATTTATAAAAAATAAATAAATATGGCTGCAAGGATCAATCGTGCAAATGTGCGTTTTCTCAATGAATGAATTTTAACAAATTACGGTGAAATCCCGGCACATCCAAAAGGCAGAGGGCGCTCTCGTGCAGAAACTCCCTTCGTGCCAGAGAAGAAGTAGCATTACAAACACTATTCCAGGAATATTTATATCGCTGTTCTTCAAATTGTTTCAGGTATTTTCATGATAATAAAGAATATTTTGAATGAGTTTGCTTAACGGGTGTTGCTTTTTTAAATGCACGTTATAAATGACTCCGACTCATCATTCAGATTTTAGATTGATAGGGACTTCCTACTGACCAAATGCCGTAGTACACGCACAAGCTGTGCATGAAACACAGAATCTATTCAAAATCGATTTCAGAGGCATTTTTAATAGTTGCAGCCCTAAAAATAAATAAATGGTCCCTTTCATTTTTTATAGATTTACTATTTATAGGTATGTGTTTAAGTAAAATGATAATTTTGGTTTAATTCTATCAATTACAGACAATATTTCTGCCAAACTCGTAATAAAAATTATGTTTTTATTTGCATTTATTTACTGAAAATTTATATTGCGAAAACATGGTCAAAATAATGCAGTGTTTTCCGATCTTCAATACTGCAGAGAAAACAAGTTCAAATTAATTTCTCGACAACAAAATACTAATGTTTTTAGTAACATCTTTCATGGGTCATGTCATGCTCTCAGTCTTTTACATTTGCTGTTTGGTGACTTTGTCACTCCTGAGGTTTACTTTTGTTGAAATTCAATAGACAGTGGACTGAAATGGACACAAAACATCTAGAAATGATGATTAAAGTCAAAACTGGAGTGGTCTCTTAATTTTTTCAGTAGTTGTATATTTCCACTGTTTTAGATAATTTGCTTTAAAGTTTGGCCATGTTGTGGTCAGTGGCGGCTCGTGACGTTTTTTATGAGACATGAATGCGAAACTCGTGAAACATGTGTGAATTTTCATGTCAAATTCTTATCAAATATCATCATTAAGGCCAAACAATCCTGCAATGAAAAATGACAAAAAGACACTCCTGAAAATTTCTCATCTCTGTTCTTTGTTTCTTTTTATTGACGTAATTGAAAATAGTTCACGTTGGGAAAGTATTGGTTTTGCTAAGGCAGAACATATTTGGAAGTGAGGAGTGTGTTGACCGCAGGGCTTCGAGTTCTGGATGGGTTTGTAATTAGCTCCCTGGTTTCCAGGTTCAGTTCCAGATAGACTACCAATTCCTTGTATTGATTTAACAGTTTACTCCTTCCTCCCGGGCCCCTGAAACGGGCGTCTTGTGCAGGGGGTTGGCCAGCCCTCTAGAAGCAGACCTCATCAATTTCTGGACGCTCTGTTGACAGTTGTTTGTGAGCAGACCACATACATTTGATGGATGCACGTAGCTTCTGTGGTTAAGGTAGAGAGCTAGTGCGGCGGCCTCGGGGCATGCAAAGACCGAATGTACAGCTTGTTTGAAAAGCCACAGAAACATGTTCTCCCTCTTTCTGCACGGTATTTAAAACATACTGTGATTAACTGACCCACCAACAAGCTCTGCAAGGCTACATCTAGACCTTCGTGATTTATATCTGGGGCTGAACCTTCTGGATTAGTTTTAAACTTTTAAAGTTAACGGTGTAATTATACAATAAAAGTACGCAACTAAATCTTCTGTAGTCACACGCTAGCTGTCTTTGATAATGACATTTTTTGTTTGAGTTTTTGTAAATTTGTGGAGAATAATGAAATGCTCAAACTGATAAATATTTTTGTGATCCTTTAAATCCTCACAGTATAATCACAATATTTGAATGAATTTCTGTGTTGTTATCTTTGGTTGTTTGTACTCTAATTTAATTATGGTGCCAATACACAGACAAATTAGATAAGTGAGGGTCCAAACAGCAAGTAGTATAGTTTTAATCCAGTCTCTGTGGTTTTATAGGTGGCCAATTCCGTGCAAATGTCAACCTTTCCATGAAAAGTTAAGATTTTAACTATACTGATATTTTAGATGGCAATTTTTGGTGGTTTAAATACTAGGGGTGTAACAATACATTGATGTGGATCAATACATCGGTTTTATTTCTAACAATCCGATGCATCGATGCCACACATAAAAAATCAATTTGAGGTACTATTATTTTGACACTCTCTATGTCCTCATTCCTTATTTCGTGCATATTTCTGTTTATTTTCATCTGCTAGCGTCAGCAAGTGAATGCGATGCAGCAACAAAGGGGTTGTAGCAGCGAAAAAACTATTTTCAATTTACAACTACCTTAGTGATTGTCACTACTGCATATTTTGGCACAAAATACTGAAATACTTTGACTGTTACCATCATAAGCTTAATTTTATGTGACATTTTGCCCCTCATTATTAATTTTTCTTTATTTAATTTTTTTTATTTTTGTTATTAATAAAAGTATTAAATGTTCATGTTATATATTTTGGTTGCATTTGTAAGTAAAAATGTAACTACTTAACTAGGCACATAATATTAAAATATCGATAAATTAATTTAATCAGATCAAATTGTAATCACATCGAAGAAGCGTTTGATATAGCAGCAAAAATCGCATCGCTGGCGGGAAAAAAAAAAGATTTTGTATTGCATCGTAATGAACTGTCTGATTTACACCGCTATTAAATACCCATGTAAAGTCTTTGTTAATGTTTAAAAAAAAATCACTATTTTATATGGCTGTGCAATTATGTTTTTTTTATTTCAATTTTTGATTCAAACAAAAACAAGATAATTGAGGTAAAACAATTATTGTGCAATTAAAATATAAATTGCGTGCTGCTTGACCAATGTGTATGTAAGGCACTTCGAAGGCACTACTGCTTTGACATACGTAGCTTATTGCAACACTTAATAGAAAAAAAGGTTAAATAAATCCATATTTTCAAAGTCACTGTAATCGTGTTAATAATCATGATGATTATGATTTTGCCCATAATCGACCAGCCCTATTATTTTCCATATTTAAGTAAGTGCAAATTTAAAAAAATGTCACATCCATGATGTTGTTTCTTCCTCATAAATGTGCATACACAATTTAAATATTATATGTTCTTTAAAAAGTCGTCCCTTCTCCATTTTTTTGGGTATTATGCTTCTGATTTGTTTTTTTTTTTATTTACAGAATTCCTGTCTCCCCAAAATGTGTTTTTTTTTTGGTCACATCCACAACGCATTCATGTTTCCTTCATCTAAAACATAAAACTTGCGGGTATAGACTGATATTTTTATGAAGTCTGGACTCGATTTAGGAAAATATAAACAGATGGTTTAATATAATGGTAATGCATTCTGTTAGAATTTATATTTTAAGTCTTGACTGCAAATGTCAAATCCATAATGCTGGAATTGCTCAGGGCATACAGGTGTTAATGTAAACTAGACCACAGGGCAGTGTTATATTACATTTTCATTTGAAAAATCCATACGTTTCATGCAATCTACTTTATTTCAGATACTCACACATAGAATTGAACATAAAATGGGTCACATGGATTGCATAAGGTTGCAATCATTTTGGTGTGGCCTTAAATCGACAATATGCCAGATGTGAATAAAGGTAAACTTTAAACTTGTAATGAATTATGTGCTTAATGATTTTTCACTTAGCATCAGCTCTAAAACCTGCCGACAGTCTAATCAATGTATAATGTGCGTTTTGAGATATATGTATTTAATTTGATAAAAAAGGTGTTCCAAAATGTTTATTTTGGAAACTCCACATCATTTTGGATCGAATAAAACATGCTCACTTGTACCATCTGCATGTGCACCACGATGTAACAACAAAACAATAGTGTCATTTAAAAACCAAACAGTGAAAGTCTTATTGTCTCTCTTGTTGGACGCAATTTTTGAGTTATTGATAAATATTGTATCACTGGCTAAGAGAATTATTGATATTATACAGTGTTGTGATAAAATGCCCAATTTAAACCCCATGTGGGATCTTTAAATTGCATAAAGATATTGTATTATTCATGCATATTGGTATTGTATTGCCCACCGGGCTCCCAATATCTTAGTATTGGCACAATCCATGAAATAACCCATATTGATTTTCCCTGAATGAAGGTTCTTGATATTAAAAAAGTGATTATATTTGGCAGGGTTTGCTGTAGCGTCAGCGTGACGTGGCATAGTGTTATTTTCTCAATAACATCCGAACTTCTACATCAGCAGCATTAAATCCGCTGGCACAGACTTGAAGCAGCGCCAGGACCACGCAGGGGTAATTAGCGTTCAGCTGCTAAACGAGTTGGGTAGTTGGTTGCATGACAGAGCTGCGAGTGAATGGCAATATGAGAAAGTGTACAGGGTTTTTTATGAAGGCAACAGGCTGAGAGAGGCTAATTGGGGAGCACGGAGCAGAAAAACACAAACTGGCAGCTGGAGCCCTTGGGATGAAATGTTGCCGCTAACAACTGTGATCATTGAGAGTTAGTGCATGCCGTAGTCACTCTTGCTTTGATCACAAACAAGCACATCTGGTCCAATATTATTATAGTTTTGAAAATTTCACTAGTTTTATTTTTATTTCATGTGTCTGTATTGGTTACAACATCGGTTTAGTTTTAGTTCATTTTAGTGGCGCAGAAAAAGTTTTTATTGCATTTGTATTTCTTGGAAATTGCTTTTCTACGTTAGGATGATGTTCATTTTTATCATTATTAGAAAATTGCGCCGTCTGACAGTATTCACGGGGCATTAGAGTTTGCATCATCCCTCGAATAATAACAAATTATGTCCGAATGTGCCGTTGGTGATATATAGAGTAGTAAATTAAAACTTAAATCAGAGGTTTAGGCTACAGTATTCCTGAAATATTTTTAATAGTTTTTTTTTAGAGACAGCAACTGCATTATTTTTGCCTTTTCACAAATTGAGCCTATATAGCTCTTCCAGGTAAAGCAAATTCAATTCATTCTTTCATCTTGTCCCAATCTCTCTTTGTGTCACATTGTAAATGTGCCAAAAATATAGCTTGCATGTATTTCGTTTTATTGTTTCTTTCGCAAATGTGTCCGAATCATTTGTTGAACAGAACACAATTGAGAAAAAGAGTAAATTTCTCCCCAAACACAGCTATTTGGCTGCACTGAAATGTGCGAAGCACGACATATAGATTTTTTTAGTCCTGTGTGGACTCCAGGCGAGTCTCCGTTTCGATCGGTACGACTGTAAAATAGATTAAATTACACTTCATGCTGCTGAGATTCATGCTTTCTCGCTCACCCTCTCCTCCTTCCCATTTCATCCACAAATACTTGTGCTACTGTAGGAAAGATACAAACGGACTGTTTCTTTACAGTTCAAATTTTGATTATGTTGATATGCACAGTGATGAACTGTATGTTGTTATTGATTGATAAAGATGTGCTTTTCTATAAGAACCTGTGGATAATAATATTGATAAGCTATTGTCATGACGTACGTGTGACCTGAAGCGACTATTTTTTAATGAAATCATATGGCATCACTCAGCCAAGTAGGGCTGCATACCGATTAATCGCAACTAATCGTTTTCAGTCAATATAAATACTTCATATATAAATATTTTTCTTGAAATTATACATGTTTGAGTATCTGTTTATATACTGTATACATAATTTAACATACTGTATATAATATTAGTGGCAGGACAATATATCGCAGAGGCCAATACATCGGCCGATATTTAGACCTTTTTATTACTTTTTTCGGTCAGTAAAATGTTATGCATAACAAATGTATTTTTACTTTTACCAATGTTCTGTTTGTCTCTTATTTACTGTAATAACATTTGTGTTATATCAGTCTATCGGCCATATAGCTTTCTTAATATCGGTATCGTAACAAACCATATCAGTCGACAACCACTATATGATATGACAAAAACTTTTATTCTGCAAACGATTAGTTGCGATTAATCGTTATGCAGGCCTATGTTAATACATGCGATTATGAGAATGCTATTATTATACGTTTTGTCTTTATTAAACTGCCTTAGTATAAGCACATAAACCGATACTCCAGCCAAATATCAAAATTACCCCATGATTTACTCACCCTCAAGCAATCTGAGATACATATGTCCATCATCTTTCAGATGAGCACATTTTGAGGTATTTTAGTAAATGTCCTTGCTCTTCCAAGCTTATAATAGAAAACAGGGATCAGTGAACAAATTCAGGCTTTAAAGCCCAAAAATGTGCATCCATCTTTCACAGATGGAATCCACATGGCTCCAACATGATAGTAAAGGTCTTTTGCGGGTAATCAATTCGATATTGTAATAAAAATATCCATATTTTAAACTTTATAAACTATAATAACTGCTGTCATTTTCACAGGAGTCCAAGATGGCGGCGTTACCGGAAGCTAGTTATTACAGTTCATCAAGTTTGAAATATGGATATTTTTCTTACAAAATCGAAAGTGCTCTGTACGTGCCCGGCATATCAGATAAATATAAACATATAATCTGTGACAGGTCAATAGTAAACATCGCTTCAAATTTTGGTCAGTAATATCCTTCACATCACCCCTAACTTTAACCATGCATCATAGGAAAGTATGGCAGACATCATAACTACAGCCTCTGCATGGCACGTTATCATTATATTATATAGTATGATGGGCTTTTTGAGGGCATGCAAAGCAAATCAACATATAATTTTCATATTGGGTAAATGTTTTCTCGTTTATCTGCTGATCTTTTACACATTATGGCAGTCAGGAAGCATTAATGTATATTTGGGTTAACATGTTATATAGTCAGGAAAAAATGCTGACCCATCTACTTCATAATGCTGGAAGGAAGGGCACAGTGCGCAAAAACAATTTAAGAACAATGTAGTGACATTATAGTAGAGATGCGGTCTGTTATTTTAGAAATAAAATTTAGTTCTTTAAATGTATTTTTTACGGCAGAACTATAAATACAGTATGGAGTGTTTGAATTACATAATTTATGTATACATATCTATGACAAATACGGCTTAACAAAGCTAGCTGAGCTATGTCTTCGTCTTAGTAATCATTTAGCAGAAATCAGTTTTACAACCATAAATGCCTTTTAGTAGCTTTGAACTAACAATTTAAAAAGATGACGGCTTGGATTGGTAAACTTGCTTTTAATGCAAGTCTTTTGGACTTTCTGGGTCTTCTGTCTTTCCAACGCTGTCTCATAGCAATTCGTACGTATTTTACGAGGTGGCTAATTCGTACGACTACATTTGTATATTTTTGTACGATTTGCCTTGACCTTTGTGATGTTGGAGTTATGAGTGGAGGTAGGGGTGGGGTTTCAGTAGTGGGTTTTTTATGATAATCGTTAGTTTTTGCTTGATTAACTTCGTACGAATTCATACGACTTAGCCAGCTCGTAAAATATGTATGAATTTGCGTAAGTTGGGTTGCATAACGATTAATTGCGATTAATCTATTGCAGAATAAATGTTTTTGTGTACATCATATATTTGTGTGAACTGTGAATAATAATTATGTATATATTAGGGCTGGACAAAAAAATTGATTTTTCGATTCATCGTTTTTTTACAAGGTTGATTCAAAATCGATTCTCAAAGAGCATAATCGATTTTTTTCTTTCATATTTATTTCTGCAAACATCGAACGTAAGATTAACGTTAATCTAATTACTAGTCTTCTTCACCCTCTTTTTTGCCTTGCGCAATGTTACCAAGAAGCAAGAGGCGAGCATGTCATTCTTTTTTATTAATATTGTATTTGTATTAAATCTATATTCATTGAGTTGAATCGAAAATCGAGTAGAAAAACCGGCTCGAGAACTGGAATCAAAAATTGAACCGAGAATCGAAATAGAATCAATTTGATAGCTTGTGAATCGAAATCGAATAGATCTGGAATATCTGAATCGATACCCAGCCCTAGTATATATATATAAATATGCACACATGCATGTATAATAAAAAAAAAAAAAAAAAAAAAAAAATACATGTGTATATATATATATATATATATATATATATATATATATATATATATATATATATATATATATATATATATATATATATATATATATATATATATATATATAATTAATATATAATATACATTATGCATAAATAATATACAAATGTATATACACATGTAAACATTTCAGATCAAGCTAGTCTTTTATAAACTACTAAAATCCCAATTTTTAGCTTACTCTAAACTCTGTAAACAGTCCAGTATCTCAACCGGCAAGCATATATACAAGCCAATCTTAATAAATCAGTTTTGTTATATCAGTAATGTTAATAATTGTGCTTCTCGTACCAAACTTATCTTTGTACCGCAGTACTACACTCACTAGCGTTTTCATTTCAAGTAATTATTCAAGTAAACAGTCAATAACAAAGAACGAATCGATTCATTAAGAGCAGTGAATGGTTTTCTAATTTTCTTGCCAATATTGTTGTTTGTTTAATTTTTACAGTATAATAGACAGTGATGGGTCTATTAGGCTGCATTTACACAAGCCCTAAAGCCAATTGTTTGTTTTTTTCTTGTTTTTGTCCCACAAGTTTTCATTCATTAAAGACTATATTTACACAATTAATACATCACCAAGAAACAACAAGGAAATGCTGCAGTTGACACAATCAATGCCACGTATGAAACGTTCAGAAAAAAAACTAGTGTACGCTATAGCTTAATATATAGTTTTAGCTTACCGTAATATATACTTTTTACGTTCCTGTCAAATGACAGCAGTAAATGTTTCTTATTGCTATTCCATATTGTTGATGTCTAAACCGTTCTCTTCTTGTAAGATGTCAAAGCTAATTTTCATTTCCTTTTTCCAAAGCTTTCAGTCGGGCAGCTTTACCATTTGGCCTGGTGCGCAGAGAGCTGTCATGCGAGGGCTACCCCATCGATCTCCGCTGCCCGGGGAGTGATGTCATCATGATAGAAACCGCCAACTACGGCCGCACAGACGACAAGATTTGCGACGCTGACCCGTTCCAGATGGAAAACATTAACTGCTACCTCCCTGACGCCTACAAAATCATATCTCAAAGGTAAACGGCCATTTGCCAAGCATCGCTCTCGCTGTTTCCACGCTTCCGATTTGGTCTTGATGCTGAATTATGCCGAGCAAATAAGTCGCTTTTTTCAAAGGCCCGTTCTTGCTCCATTGACTTGAGAATAATCAAAAAACTTTTAACGTGCCAACTTGAGATGAAAAGGTTCCTCCTGAGGAAAAATTACGAGTCCTTTTATAAATAGGCACCACTTGTATTTCCAAGCCCTATTTAGTCCGCTTTAAAACTTAATTTGTCGAAACCTCATTATGCTCTGACATAAGCGCTAAGTTATGAAGCTCTGTTCTGCCTGTTTGTCCACGTATGACAAATTAGTTTGGGATTTGAGGGGAAAACTCAACAACTTCCCCATAATAGACTCGAAATATGCATTGGCTGTTTGTCTACGTGGAGTTTAATTCCATACTGCCTCCTCACGAGCGGCCCGTATACTTTGGAAAAGCTCTGCTGAAATGGCAGCGCTGGCACGGAGCGGCGGCCCTGAGTAATGCTCGCTTCTCATACCATTTATATTAGTGACACTTGTGCCTGCGCCGGCTCTCTCTCAGGACATACTTGTGCGACTGCCAGAGTGTGTTAACGTACACACACATACACAGACCGTGGACTCCACGCTCGGCTGCTTTGATGGTGCTGTGACTTCAAAAGCCAACCAGATATTAACATTTCATGAACGCGACATCTCCAACCGGCTTTACGTGTGGTTAAACTTCATCCTCTGTTGTGGCGTGATGCTGGTAAAGGCTCTATTTTTTACCTGACTCCTGTAAATCTGAGTTTAGCATTTTATGAGGCGTTTTAGGGCCTGCATTCTTCCACTGTGATCTGCTGTTCTGTTGTTAGCTGAATTGGCAGTGAAGGACAAGGATTGTACAATAAAGTCTTTACGGCTATTGAGTATAAAGGTACATGGTAAATAAACATTTCAGCCTTTTTTTTAGCATGTTTGTTTTTTCTAACCTATTTTTAGACTGCCACAGTAGTTTCTAGGGGTGTGAATCGTCACTGGCCTCATGATTCGATTCGGTTACGATTATTACGTACACGGCCCGAATTAGGGATGCATGGCGATTAATCGCGATTAATCTATAGCAGAATATAAGTTTTTGTTTACATCATATATGTGTGTGTGTGTGTGTGTGTGTGTGTGTATAATAACTTTGTATAGATAAATGCACACACATGCATGTATATATTTAAGAAATGTTTACATGTGTATAGACGGTTTCATCGGACGCACATGCGCTGACACGATACACGTCTGGATCCGAACTTTACTTCCGGTTTCGTTTTTTTAATGGTCTGACTAGTTGCTAAACTGAACTCTTGAACAAATGCCTCGTTGAAAATAACAAATGTTTTGGTTTATTGGTAATCTATGTGTTGTTTTTTTGCTTGTTATATAAATAAACTATGTTTAAAGGACTTTGTTGTTATTTATTCTTAGCGGAGTTTACTGGAAGTTACGTGCGGACCATGACAGCCGCTTGCTTATGTTGTTACTGCTGAAACGGTCTATATATATTTGTATATTTATGTATAATTTATAAATAAAAATAGTTAATATATAAATATATATATATTTTTTAAAATTATACATGCATGTGTGCATATTTTTATATATAAAATTATTATACACAGTTCACACACATATGATGTAAACAAAAACTTTTATTCTGCTATAGATTAATCGCGATTAATCTTATGCATCTCTAGTCCGATTCAATCCGATATCTCTATGCATCACCGTGCATTGCATCCTTAGTGTTTCATTTAAATAAGTTTGATGTAATCTTGTTATCCAACCAATCAGTGCAAAGAGATCTCTAGTGTCCTATCACAGTTTTTGCAGCATCCCTTCTCCACCCCATCGCTTCCGGTAAACTCCGCTAAGAATAAATAACAACAAAGTTCTTTAAACGTAGTTTATTTATATAACAAGCAAAAAAAAACACATAGATTACCTAGGAAACAAAAACATTTGTTATTTTCGACGAGGCATTTGTTCAAGAGATCAGTTTAGCAACTAGTCAGAGCATTAAAAAAACGAAACCGGAAGTAAGGTTCGGATCCAGACGTGTATCACATGCTTCCAATGAAACCATCTATAAAGTTGTTAAACGTTAATGAAAGCTGTAAAAACACACATACAAAAAAAAAACTTTATGAAAAGTGTAAACGTTTTATATTATTTTATAGGAGTGGTGTCATTTTATCAAAAGAAATGACATGAAGATCTAACTGCTGGCATGTTTAAACGCATTTTATGTTGACAAAGTAGTTATTTCATAAGCTGGCTAGGGTTCAATATTAACCCGATTAATACATAAACATCAAATGGCCATATTCACTCTGCCGTTTCTCTCATTTGTTCTGTATCTGGTTCTGCTGGTTAACTCGTGCTACTGAATGACTAACATTGCCGGAGTCAAGGTTAAACCTCTGACGGATGAATGACGATAATACAGCACGTCTCTTCAGAGCGCCGGTTCCCCTCTGCATGCAAATGAACACATCTTCTCTCCATCTGAGGTCGTACCGCTTGCTCTGTTTGAATGGAAACATGGCGGAGAAGAAAATCGTTAAGTCTTATTATTTATCTTCAGTGCTGGGGTTTTTAAAGAGGGAATCCTTCAGGGTTTTGTGTTTTATATTCCCTGCCAGAGTAACTTGCAGTTATGGCCCTGGGCAAGAAGTAATGAAATTTCTTTTCTTAATTAATATTTTCTTTCTGAGGTCCGAGTTAGCCCAGAGCCAAGCTGTCGCGTGGTTAACATCTAGGATATGTGAGCGTGGTGTGAATACTGTCCCGCACTGTGCTAAAGAACATGATGCAAGGAAGACGCAATTGACAGAAGCGCTGCGATGTGTCTTTCTCAGAGACGACTGGCACACTTGATGGACATATAAATGTACGGGTTTCTGGGAAAAGCCAGAAAAGGGTTTCGAGTCAAAATTAAAAATCTTAGGCGAGGGCTTCATTTGAATTTTAATTGTTCTTTTTATTAAAGATTCATGGATAATCTGTAAATAATGATGCCAATTATTTATTTATATTAAGGTATTTAATTACTGAACAGTTATCCACTATTTCTACATCACTGTATACATTTTAGCGTCTAAAAATCTAATTCTGGGTCTTGATGCAAAATGTGCATGCAAAAAATAAGCATCACATCAGTCGGTGATACACACTTGAATAAAAAGATAAAAGCAGAGCAGTATTATACTGAAGTTATGGGGGATGTATAACGTCTGCCGCAAACTCATTTTCACCTACAGTATACTGCTGTGTAAGGGCTATTCGCTTTCAGAAGTGTCCCATTCTTATGGAAATGACTGATACAGGATTGTGGAAAGATTTTAACACCTTTCCACTTCTCGTATGTTTAAATCAGAATAAAAATCTACTTTTATTTACATTTTTCTGATCGTATTAGGAACAATTCATCGGTATGCATGTTTTTTTTTTGTTTCTCTATTGTATGTCACAAATCTCACTTTTCGAACTTCCCCATCCATGCAAAACAGCTTTGTTTTAGTACGAAACACTTTTTTATGATCCAATTAATTCCTGATTAATAAAAAAGTTTTTTTGTTGGCGATCCGGTTTAACTTAAAGCTCACGGAAGCTAACAGAAGTAAAATAGTTTTATTTTTCACCGTGGCACAGTTTGTGTACACAAGCAAATGAATAAGTAAAAAATAAAGAACTCTTAAGAGAGGACATGTCTCCGAATGCCCTTTCAAAACTTCCTCCGCTACGTTTACTGACTTTGGTTTCCACCTTCTGAAATATTTATAACTTTCTGTGAATTGCCGAGAAGCTCGGTTTACTTTTTCTCTCCCTCTTGTGCTAAATGATGTCTGTTTGCTACCAATTCCTGTGCATATAAGAAGCTTGATTGAAGTTTTGCTAATTTCATCCATTATTTACACTATGCACATACAAAGGCTCTGGCTGCACAAACCACCCACATTTTTATTCAGACGGTTAACCGTCTTTATGCTAAAGGTCATCTGAAAGAATAAAAGAGGAAGTTTTCCCAGCGGTAGAACACAAGTGTTGTTTATTCAATGCTTTATTTTTTTTTAAAGCTTAGAGAGTCAACGGAAGAATGCGTATAGCATTGATGTCTAGAGAAATGTGCGAACGGTTGCTTGGCATTTTAAGATGTAAAGATCTCACTCATACAGGCCATTAACTGAAGTCATGCTGTTTCTGAAACTAAAAGCAATGTTATAAATAAAACCTTTTAAAATGCGAGAATATATCTTCACAAAACTGGTTTACTGGTGTGTAAGGGATAATGTATAGGCAGCAGGTTGGTTTTGCAGAAATAAGCCCCCTGAGGGTCTGGTCTCACAATGAAGGGGCTTATTTCACGATGGCAACCAGCAGCCTGTACATTATTTTGCTTATTACATGGCTATTTACCTCATAAGTAAGGGATGGAACATTAAATATTGATTTGAAATATTTTAATTAAATTCAATTTTATTTATATAGCGCTTTTCACAATTGTTTAATTGTTTCAAAGCAGCTTTACATTAAACACAGAAGAATCGATGGATATCATAAGCAGCAAAATACAGCGGCTAAGATTAAACCTTACTAGCAAGCGTAGTAATAATGTAACGCATAGAAGAGGGTGCTAAGTTAAGCTAATGTCAGCTGACTCCCCAGGGGTTGAAAAAACCCCTAGGAGAAAAAAACCTTCTGGCTTTTTTAATCAGAAGGGAAAAGTCCTAGGAGGGAAAAAACCCTTGAGAGAGAGCCAGACATAGCTAATTCTATAAAGGATTTATTATATAATAGGTACGATTACCATATTTTTCGGACTATAAGCCACATTTTTTTTCATAACTTGGCTGGTGCTGCGTCTTATAGTCAGGTTTGCCTTGTAAGTCAGCAAGAATTAATTTTGACATTTATGAGGCAAGAGACAACATTACCGTCTACATGTGATGTGGAATGACGAGTCTGCGAACTTCACGCTAGTTGGCTTGTTCGGTTAATTTAGACTATTCAACCTTCCAGGTAAGTTCTGTATGCTATGGTTTATTGTTTAAATAACTAATAATATTACTTTAACGCACAGAAATCTGTTCAGCCTGCTGATCTTTTGGCTATTGTTTAGTTGAATAACTCACCTTTCCAGATTAAATGTCTGTTACTCAGCTTGGATTTTGTGAAATAATTTTCTAAATAAACACAACGTATAATCCAATGTGACTTATATATGTTATTTCGTCTTAATGATGCATTTTTGAATGGTGCGGCTTATAGTCCGAAACATACGGTATATAAAATTTTATGGGAATTAAAATTATTTTATATATAGATTAAACTGGGAGGCGTTGGTCATTTTATTAAGAATAATTTAATTATATTTACATATTTGCCTATTTTTAATGAATGCAGACCTTCTGTGAGGAAAACACGTTTACTTTTGGTTTTAAGATATGACAAGACATTCAAATGTCACAAACACACTTTTTGGTTTAATCATTTGTAAATATAATGTCATACAATTTTTTGTGTAATATTAAACTTTATCTGTCAAAATGATTTGCAGCATCCTGGTTACCATGTGTTATTAGTTTCAAGCGGTTGTTATCTTATAACAATAACAATCTTTGGAATGTCGTGACTGACTAATCAGAATTAAGCATTTTATTTTGTAATAAGACAAAATAATGGCACAGATATGTTTTAAGATATGTAAGTGCAAGCTGTTTTCGTTCAAAATAATGCATTTTATTCTGAGACTAGACTTGAGCCCTGGCTGGGAAACTGTCCCTTAGTGTTTAAATGTTTATTTCGTCTATATAATGTAGTGTTGTCACGATACTGGAATTTCAAAACTTCGATACTATACCTGGAAAACTGCCGGCATTTGATACCATTTTCGGTACCTTGTGAGGAAAATCTGCCACTTTTTATTTGTTTTATTATTTTATAAGACATTAATGTTTATTGATTAATATACAGTAATATGCATCACTGTAATATGATAATGCATTATAATATGTGGTGTGATACACGTGCAGTCTCGTATGTTTTGATACAATGTTACTCTGGTCTTACTTTTTTCAGGTGCAACAATCGGACTCAGTGCGTTGTCATCACCGGATCTGATGTCTTTCCTGATCCGTGTCCTGGGACGTACAAGTATCTTGAGGTCCAGTACGAATGTGTGCCGTACAGTAAGTAATCCTACAGTATTCTTCAACAAAGCCTGTATCTGATAACAAAATACCTAACTTGTCCACAATGTAGCAGTAATAGTTTAAAATGTAACATTACCAGTAACATTGTTATATAACATTTGATTGTAAATAATTTATTTAGGATCATAGCCAAAATGCAAACTTGCCAACTCACTGTGTCTTAATACAAAGTCTGAGTTCTGGTCCAAAATGTAGTGAGCTGCCTCGCTGTCTGTTGACTACATTGTAAGGTAACAAAGAAACCTTATTAGTGACTGACCAGGTCATAGATGTTAGTAAATATTTAGTGTATGAAAGCATGCACAGTATGTAAATACAGATTGGCATTGGCGATTAAATTTAACAATTTATCTTAATTTTAGGCTGTAAAGCTTACTTTCATCATGGGCACCTTTGATACCTAAAAATACTCCCTAGGTAGGCAGCTCACGAGGTTTTGGAACAGAGCCCCTTTGTCTTCTTTAGCATTTGACCTTCTGCCAATGTTTGTCATTCACTGATGACAGGAAACCTGTGTGAAGATTGCCCTACACATCATCTGTTTGCTATTTACCCTGCGTTTAATATATTCATATATTCCTCTTCATATATTCAGAATTTCTGTTTCTTTGTCCAGGCGGCTCATTTTGCAGCAGTATGACCCGACGGATCTTTTGATAAATAAAATATTCTGTCTTGAGTCAACGCTTTTACAGATTTGTTTTATTTTCACTATTTTGAAAGCCTCTAGTTTTTCAGATGGTTGTGCGGAGGATCCTATCTGCTCCATTTTTCACAGATTTTGGGTTGTTGTTTGTTTTCCTCAGATATTGCACCATTCTGTACTGATTTTCTCAGAAAACGTTTCTCTTCTGAAAGGCATGGACAAAGACCCCTCTGACTTTTTGTTTATATGGGTAGTTGACAAAATAAATGTCCATGCTACTAGTCATTGACATTTAAGCAGGGGTGTGGTGAACATCGTTTGGGCTGAACATACTTTGGTATGCTAGATCAACCTCAGTAGGTATGCCACCCAAGTAATATTCATAATATGCTGTAACTAATCATCATTTCTTAATTTATTACTAAAATTAATATTTTACAAATTTAGAAGTTTGCATAAATAGTCTAAAACAGTCTAATCAGTTAATGTGAAAGCCATAAAAACTGCATAAATAATGATTATAATAGTCTTATGTATGGTCAACTGCCCATATACTCTGTCAAAAAGATGATATTGACCAAATGTTCTCGGTATGTACTGTACAGTATGTTCATCAAATACCTTCATTTCAAATCCGCTTAATCTCGGCTTTACAAAAATTGGCAGAATCCGCTAAACGCCACGTTGACGCATTTAGAGGGTTTTGCATTTAAACTCTTCATATGATAATTCTTAACCAAAATTGTTGTTTGATTGTAATAATGTATAACCTTTTGAAATAAGGAGGAGGAATTTATTTTACATCTTCATCTTAAAGGGATCTCCAACCAAATATCAAATTTACCCCATGATTTACAAGCAATCGGAGATACATTTGTCCGTCATCTTTCAGACGAACACATTTGGAGTTATTTTAGTAAATGTCCTTGCTCTTCCAATGGGAGAAAACAGGGATCATAAAACAACTTCTGACTTCAAACTCAAAGAAGTGCATTCATTCTTCTTAGAAGTAATCCACATGGCTCCAAATGGGTCTTTTGCAGGTAATCGATGCAATTTTGTAAAAAAAAATCCATATTTCAAACTTATTCATATAAACTTTAATAACTATCTTCCAGTAACGTCACCATCTTCGACTCGTGCGCAGTGACTTACGTTGTACAGTGAATAGCATGAGTGCAAGAATGCAACTTAAAAGTTTAAATATGAATATTTTTCTTACAAAAAATGTATCACCCGCATTATACCTTTATTAACCCATTGGAGTCGTGTGGATTACTTCTGTAAAGGATGGATGCACTTTTTGGGCTTCAAAGTCAGAAGTTTTCTCACATTATAAGCAAGGACATTTTCTAAAATAACTTCAAATGTGTTCGTCTGAAAGATGATGGGCATATGTATCTCGAATTGCTTGAGGGTGAGTAAATCATGGGTAATTTTGATATTTGGATAGAGTATCAGTTTAAGTTTAAATAATAATTGAAAGAAGAGAACATGTTTTTTTTACTTAAAGGGACACTCCACTATACTCTCATTCTGGCGTAATAATCAAGAACTTTGCTGATGTAACATGGCTGCAGCAGGCGTAGTGATATTACGCAGCGCCTGAAAATAGTCCCCTAGGTACCTTTCAACAGCAGGGGGCTATTTTCGGGCACTGCGTAATATCTTGCACCTCCTGCAGCCATGGTACGCCAGCAAAGTCCTTGTTTATTACGCCAGAATGAGAGTATAGTTCCTAGACATATCAGCCTAGTAAATCGCAACTTTGAATTTCCCTTGATCTTAATACATGATGTAACTACAGAAGAGTCAAGTTTTAAATTGGAACAATAAAAAAACTATTTTGTTATTTTTGAGCGTGATGCTAAATGGTCTAATAAGATTCAATGGATTGTGCTAAGCTATGCTAAAAGTGCTAGCCCCAGACCCGGAGATCAGCTGAATGGATTCCAAAACAGTAAAAATCAAATGTTTAACTCTAGGAAAAGCTGGAAAATGAGCATATATATATATTTTTTTAAAGTGGAGTGTCCCTTTAAGTGTGTATCTATGAATAGTTCGTACCCAAGCTTTTTTCTTCATCTCTGAAGACCTTATTTTGCATATACTGTATAATATTTTCCCAGTTGGAAGTTCTCTTTGACTCTCTTGGCCTGTATGTGTAAATGTTGAAGTTTTTTGGGCTCGTTCTAATCTCTTCTCTCCCTTGACGCTCTTTCCATTCTCTTGTTTTTCACGGCTCAAAATAGAAGTGGAGCAAAAAGGTAAATGACTGCTCTGGTTCTCAGTCCTCAGCTCCTTGTTTTGTGTTGTATGGTTTTGAACCTTCCACCCCTCCCCACCCTTATCTCCCTACATGATATCCAGATCGACAAGATCTCCCAAACTAACACCCCGAAAAAACGTTGTTGGGTTGTTCTTTTCGC
Source organism: Misgurnus anguillicaudatus (assembly GCF_027580225.2). NCBI lineage: Eukaryota > Metazoa > Chordata > Actinopteri > Cypriniformes > Cobitidae > Misgurnus > Misgurnus anguillicaudatus. The sequence goes on along the minus strand of NW_027395276.1, from coordinate 710,874 downwards.
ACCTGTATTGGTATCGTCTACAGTCTTGGGTTGTCCAACTTGAAGAACCTGAAGGATCTTAAGCCTCAGACAAAAACAACTCAATGTCAAAATTTAAAGGTGATGTGTGTAATTTATATTCATTTTAAAATATGTTCTCCTGTCCCAGTGGAATGTGCAGAGATTGCTTAAATACATGGTTGATTCATCCCAAAAGTGTAATCACCATGCTGCTTTCCTGACTGAAATCCAGTACATTGGGTGGGAATGTTGAGACAGTGGAAACCCATTCGAATAATTGCAATTCCATTCAGTGATGCAAGTGATACATAAAATTATACACTTCACCTTTAAGTGAGATTGACACGATTGGTTACATCGATTTGCAGTAAATTCTGGCATACTTTTATTTGGCTTTTTCCTTCCATGGCACCTCTGGTCATGTGATATTGATGGGAGAGAGAGGCCACCTACCTGTAGCCATCTGCATGTGATATGCTGTTCATCACAGACTATGGAGACATATCTAACAGGTTTAACACTCGGACAGGGGGGTCCGTTCGCCAAGACCCTTGCTCTTCTTATACTAGCTTGTATTCCTTTAGTAAAGATGCTCCCTTTGGCTGTCAACTGTCCTGAACAGCATTGTCATCATGTCCCCCCCGTCCTTGACCTCTGTGTCCTCTCGCCTCTCATCGTCGTCTGTTCTTTCCTCAGACATAAACCATGTATGTGTTTACTTTCAGAGGTATGGATTTTGCAACAAATCCGACAAACCCGCCACATAATATTGGCATTAGAAAAATTGTGGCAATTTAGGTAGCAATTCCAAAACGAATTTTCCCTGCCCATTAGCGTTGTCTGTCTCATCTCTTTTCATTTGCAGGGCTTTTTTGCTGTTTGTTTGGTTTCCCTTCTTCCTTTCTGTCTGTTCCTCTCAGTTAAAAGTGTTTGAGAACTATCTCAGGGAGCAAGGCCAACTCAAAACCAATCCACACTTAACCTCTTGTGTTTTCTTTCGACTATGCACGCAACACCAGTTTTGACACTGCCAAAATGAGATTGTGATTTATTAGCTTCAGAAGTGTTTGTTTTACTTATTCATACATTGGATTTAAAGAATGTGTTGAAGTCAACACACTGAGTACATTGTTAGTTGATTTTCTAACTCTTGCTCTTGCTTCCCGACCTTTTTCCAGTTTTCATTTGTCCCGGGACTCTGAAAGCAGTCGGGGATCCAGCCTTTGTCTTCGAGGCTGAACAGCAATCTGGAGCCTGGTGCAAAGACCCCCTGCAGGCCGGGGACAAGATCTACTTCATGCCATGGACTCCGTATCGCACAGACACGCTCATCGAGTACGCCTCTCTCGATGACTTACGGAGCGGTCGACAGACGACTACCTACAAGCTTCCACACCGTGTGGATGGAACTGGATTTGTGGCCTACGACGGTGCTATTTTCTTCAACAAGGAACGCACGCGAAACATTGTCAAATTTGACCTAAGGACACGGATAAAGAGCGGAGAGGCCATTGTTGCCAATGCCAACTACCACGACACATCGCCGTATCGCTGGGGGGGCAAAACTGACATTGACTTGGCGGTGGATGAGCGAGGACTGTGGGTCATCTACGCCACGGAGCAGAACAACGGCCGCATCGTTCTCAGCCAACTCAATCCGTATACTCTACGTTTCGAAGCCACGTGGGAAACCGCCTACGACAAGCGTTCGGCCTCCAATGCCTTCATGGTATGTGGTGTGCTGCACGTGGTTCGGTCCACGTACGAGGAGAACGAAAGCGAGGCCAGTAAGAGCCAAATCGACTACGTGTACAACACCAAACTTGGCCAGGGGGAGCACACTGAAATCCTCTTTCCCAACCAGTATCAGTACATAGCTGCTGTGGATTACAACCCGAGGGATAACCAGCTATATGTGTGGAATAATTTTTACATTCTGCGGTACAATCTTGAATTCGGGCCGCCTGATCCAGCTGAAGGTAAGAGTCATTATGGTCTTTCTGTTTGGTTTTATAGAGCGGTGTGTTTTTTTAAAGCATGCACCTAATACGCCTAGAGTGTGGGATGTTACGGATGACTGAATTTTCATTTCGAGTAGTGATACAGCTGTGAGATTGAAGTGAGCTTTTCTTCCTCAGTCACCTAGAGAGAGTCCACCTCTAAACAAAAATGCCAGGCTCAGGCGCCAGAGATGATTTACATTATTGTTATGTGTGATTGCCGCGATGACTGCCTGTGAAGGTTGATTATCATAGTGAGCCCCTCAACGGCTTGCACTAAAAAGACTCATCAGGCGGCTGCTCTTGCAGTCCTATTCCCATTTATTATGGCCATAACCCTATTAACCTCACCCCTGAGCTCAGACCACCAACCGCAGGAAAAAAGGCGCCATTGCCGTGTTTGGCAAATGCACAGCATACGTGAAAAGCCTAGAGGTGACACTACTTATGGAAATTGACGTTAGTTGTCGCCATAGCTACTTATCAGGATACAATTTGCCAAGACATTCGCGATGTCCACACATTTTGCATGTGGCTTGGCAAGAAGCAAGCATCATTGGCTGCGACAAGGTTTCGAAGAATGAATCCCATCTACGTCCGTAACCCTATTAACCTCACCCCTTGGCAAATGCTCGGCATATACGAGAATCACAGATATGACACTACTCGTTTCAACTTATTGCTGTTGCTCCCTGATCAGTTTCTTTCAGAATACAATTTGCAATAAATTTAGACCATCTCAACCTCATTTGGCAAGCGTAAAGGGAAATGTATAGCTTTTGCATGGCAAGGCACATGTATCATTGGCTGCGACAAGGCTCGAGAAATGACTCGCCACAGAAGGAGAGATCAATCATCAAGGGCCATTAGCTAGACAGGCCGGATTTGAAATTCATCTCTTAGGAGCTGAGTGGCACCAGATGTGTCACTAGACAGCTCTCTTCTATCAGCGGGAGGAGAATAAGTGTAATTATCCACACCTACCTCTTTGAACAAAAAAACCCGCTACAAGCGTTTGCGCCGGTGCCTGTCGTCCTTTAGCAGCGGTGACCCCTTTTCACCACAGTCCTGTTTGTTTCTGTCTGCTTTTGTCTGTCCTCCGCCAGTGTGCTCGCAGAGGTCGAGCCTTGAATTTCCCCCTGCTGAGCCACAATTAAGTCGATGTAGACAGCAGAATTTTAATTGGCCCGCCATGCATGAGGGGGAATGCATGCATTGAGTCCATTTTTGCTCTGGTGCTCACATGTATGTAAATGTGATTAACAACTGAATTATCATAATTGCCATCCGTGGGTGATCACGGCAGTGTAGCGACTCAGGATTGTGGCTCACTGCCAACGAGAAGCTTAAATATTCATCTTTTCTGACACCTTTCCGGGACACCGCGATTTAGTTGAATGTTAGCAGCAGGTTTTTCCAGTTACGGTCATTCTTAGTCTAACACAGTTAGAAAACCATAGGACATCTGGCCTGTTTTATGATGAAAATATCATTATTAGAGTTTCGTAATCGGAGCAACGCAGTCTTGTGCTGAACGTATACAACACAGTCGTTTGTCAGCATTCAGTTGCAGTTCATTTCCTAATGCATCTTAAATAGCCGTGCGCTTCTTTAAATGCTTCGATATAACGCAATAATTTTTTATTTCAGCTCTCGATATAGACTGTAATAAAATAACTGCTTCGAAAAAGAGAATCTAATGGCACTGAAATAATGTCTCTTTTGTCGAAACAGAGAAGCGCATAGATAAAATTAATTGCGTCCATTAAGATTCACCAGGCTCGCGGTAAAGTCCCCAAGCAATACCTGCCCGCGAAGCATCTGTAGAATTTACACGAACCGAAACTCGAACGAGATGCATCAATGGGAGCGATTAAATCTCATTACCGGACTTTATGAGCTACCTATTAAGCCTGACTGCGAGTTGTACTTTGCGTAATTACATGTAAGGGCAATTTCCAGCCTTTAAAAAGTGTACCAGAGACACTGTTGTACCACTCACACCTAGAAGTAATGCGTTAATACAGCTGGTGGCATTATAATGTTTCTGTGCTGTTCCCTTAATTCCTTGAGGGCAAAACCTTATCTGATTTATAAGGGGAATTTGTGTGCAATGAAAAGCATGCAGCTCATGTAGGCCGTTGTATAGAAAATGGGCTTGAATAGTGCTTAGTGCGTAAGTCCTATATTCTGGTTCATTCACAATTTGGAAAGCGAGCCAACGTAGACCGACAAGATTTCGGTTCTTTTCAAAAGGAAGACATTAAATGCTCTCAGCTTATGCTGCATAAATAGCGCTTCTTGAATTAGTGCATTGATGTATTGGAGATATAATAATCTTGTTAGCGTTAAATCCTCTTTGTAGTGTGTTTCAGTTCAGACCGTGTCTTCATTTGCGAAGAGCTTAGTGTTGCGTGCTTGTGATATAGTAGCGACAATATTTTTGTACAATTTATCCATTTGCATTGACATTCATTCATTTCGCAAAGCGACTTACCAATGACACAGCATTTAACGTTTTGCATTAATAGGCTGTTTATGCATACAATATACACTGTAGACTTTAGAGTTATGAGTTATGTGACGTGTTGAACAAATGAACTTTTAATTTGTTGAACTTTTCCTAACTTTCTTACATTGCTAGACACTTCCACCTCGCAATGCCAACAGACTGTTGTTAACCGTGCTTGAAATTGCCAACTCTTATTGAAAATTAATGACCTCTGGTTACTTTGTTGCTTCAAATTGCTACACTCCTTGGAGACAGTGCCATTTTGACTACATTGTTTAATGCAGTCATAAATTACAAATTTATAACCTTAAATGCAATGCAAATAAATGTGTGTGACAAACTGATTAACCACATTAGTTTAAATATGCTTCATTAAGATCAGGGGTGGGCATTCCTGGTCCTGAAGAGCCACTGTCCTGCAAAGTTTAGCTTAGACCCTAATCAAACACAAACTGAATGTCATTTGCAGCCTTTAATTTGATTTTTCAGGTGTGTTTGGTTAGGATTGAAGCTGAACTTTGCAGGACAGTGGCCCTCCAGGACCAGGAATGCCCATCCTTGATTTAGGGCACACTCACATTATCCAAACCAAACCATGCCGCAGCGCGATTGTCCCCATTGTACTTTTATCAATCTGAGCCTGGGCGCTTTTTGCATTAGGATGCAATTGTTTTGAAAAAAGCTGGAAGTAGAGCGCTCTCTTAAAGGAACAGTATGTAAGAAATTTATATCAATTATTCATAAAATGGCCCTGATATGTCACTAGACATTAAGAAATCCTTTTCATTTCAAATACTTATATCACTGACAACAGTGGTCTGGCCAGGATATTATCATTTAAAAAGTGGAGTTGCAGCCCTCAACTGATGTTTATGTTGTCATGTTGTATATTGGCCACCAGTTGTGTGATTGCAGTACCAGTTTTAGCCACAAGTTTTGTGATTGCAATACCAGTTTTGGCCACAATCCTACATATTGTTCCTTTAACACTGGAACCCATCGTAATGTAAAGTCTGTGTTCTTTATTCGCAGTCGTTTGTTGCGCGATTACTCACATCCTTCTCACATGCCATCGTATTGCTTAGTTGATCTGTCACGTGTGCAGCTCGGACATTCACGTAACGCTGCTGCGCGCATCAAGCGTTTTTTACGGAGGCTGATGAAGGTGAGTGGTCTCGCAATTGATGTCTCTCCTTTTGAATCACGCTCAGGCGCGAATGCGCTCACACTATAGCCTTCCGCGCCTGAACCCAAGTGAACCACGCTCCAGCCCACCTCTGCAACCCGATTAACCACGCCCGGGCGCGGTACAGAGCGATCACACTAGTCAAACAAACCAGGCTTTGCGGTCAAACGCGCCCAAGTGAGCTTTGATTTGGATAGTGTGAGTACACTCTTAGATATTTAATTTAGCAATTTTTCAATAATGGGATGAATCTGGTCAATACAGCATTCCAGCATAAAATTCGTCCAATTCCTGATGGTAGCAGAACGATTACAAGCGTAAAATTGGTTGTGAACATAGACTTCAAATCATAGAAGGAAATGGTATCAATATGGTATTGTACTGGGGATAGGGAGGATAAAGCCAAAAGGAATCAAATGCATTTTTTTAAATCTCCTTGATGGCTCATTCTTCAAAGGGAAGGTACTAAGAAGCAGTAATAAAACGCATACCTAAATCCTGACACTTATATTGACGCTTAAAAGGCATTGTCAGGGATGCACAAAGCCCGGCGAGTCTTTGTTCAACAAGGTATAAAGACAGAGAATCAGAAGAGGCAATAATTGCAAGGAACTTTTCGAGGTAAAGCAAGGCACGAGGGAGAAAATTAATTTTTCCACCGAACCGCCATTGATCTGAGCGTTAAAGATGACATGCCGTAAAAGCGTAAAATTAATGACTCTCGCAGGTGTGGAGAGGCTTCAGCTAGCACAGAAAATGAGGTTTTTGATTTATTTCAGTTGAATGCATGAAGTCAGGTTGAAAATAGGAGGAAAATGCTTTGATAAATTCATAATGCCCATTGTGGTTCTTATCAGGCATTTATTTGAAGCTATTAAGGCCCTGATGTACAGTATACAGGGGGCAAAAAGGAGCTGAGCGATGGTATATTGTTTTCAAACAGTCTAACGCCCATTTGATGCTGAATTGAATATCAAACTTCCTTAAGACAAAATACTTAAGCCCTTTTCACATAGAGATTACGGAAAATATGTCCGTGATTTGTCCGTAACCATTCGATTTTTTTGTTTATTCACCATGCTAATGATTTTCTGTAAACTGTGTGTGCATTAACACACATACTGTAAAGACACGTGACGTATTTAAAATCCTGCACTTTTTTCCCAAAGCATCTAAAGGGTGCTATTTATCCGTGATTTATTTCTCGAGAAACCACACGCATGCATTTTATTTATGACAAGATCATAAGGAGCATGTGATGTGCAGTTTGTCATGGTGGTGAATGGTCATAGCTTCAGCGTGGATAGTGGCGAGCTCCATGATCCCTGTCTCAGTCCAGTTTGCCAACATTTTTTCATCATGAATGTTGATCTGCATTTAAATCCATGTGTCAAAGAGCTGAATAGTCCTCACTATGGCACCCCACTTAAGGCATTGTTTTTGCTTCTTGTTTACGCAGAAAGCTTTCTTCGGCAATGTTACAAGGCCACTTTATGGGAGTGTCCCAGAACATTAAAAAAAGTGTTCAAGTGTTTTGTGTTCACACAAAAGCCCATTTTACGGAAATTGTCTGGGACCAAAGTGCTGTGTGAAAGGGGTTTTAGTCTAAATCTGGGTTGTTGACGCTCACCTTTGTTGCAATTTCTTTTCAGGGGTGAAATGCCTTTTCCAAATCTTTATTTCAATAAAAGTGTTGCAGAAATGTGTTCATGTTTGCTGCTTGTATCTTGTTGTTGTTTTGGATGTTGCTCGAGTCAAAGAAGGCGGGGGCACAGAACACACCCACCTATTATGTGGTGGCTATGGCCCAATGGGAGATCGAAGGTGTATACACACCAGAGGCAGAATTTCAACTCTACTCTGTTTAGGCTTTGTTTGAAAAGAAAACTATTTTCTACGACAATCTTTGATATATTGGCGCTAGTGATGCACCGATGTATCTGCCGCCGATATTTATCGGCCGATTTTTGATGAATTTGAAACCATCGGCATATTGGCAATAGCACGAGAAAGGCTGATACCGATTGTTTATTAATTAACCGCATAAAGGCAATTAGTTGCATGTCTGTTGTTCAATTAAAATGATTTAATGTTCTGGTGTGCACTATACTTAAGCACCGACAGAATACCTTTGTTCAGCTGGCTCAAATCTCTTGGACAATAAAGGAAACAAACTGCACTTTAGTGGGGGAAAAGAAGTCCAACTTTTTTTGAAGTAGCAATATTTATATCGTCAGTTGAATTTTAATTAGATCCAATTCATGTTCAGTAAAAATTATTTGATGCAGAAATAAACTAGCTAATAGACCAACTGTATAGTATTGTACACAAGTGTTTAATTCCAGCATCGGTATTGGCCCGAAGTTGTCTGTTTAAATTTGTATCGGTATCAGCCCATCGGTGCATCCCTAATTGGCGCCTTAAAACTTCTGTAATGTGACAATTTTGAGTAAAACAGGGAAATGCGCCATTCCATACCAATATTAAGATTAGACATGAATATGAGTTAACTCTTAAAGTTTTGCGAAATACAGGTTGATATAAATTAGTACAAGCTTCAAGCCTAACATCTGATTGGCTAACAGATATTGTACGTTAAGAGCGTTGACCCAGACTTGTGCAGAACTCCCGACAGTCAATGACATCAGCTGAAAAGAAGGGGTGTTGTTTCACATTTCAAAAACATTTATATTTCCTTCAAATAACATGCACCGAGGAATCGTGCGCAAAACGACCACGATCACTTAAAGTGAATGAGGTCAGTTTAGATTTTTTGTTGACAGAGTAATTCAAGCAAAGGTTTGAACGTCCGCTGTCCTCAGAGAATATCTCACAAGGGTGCTTCTGTGTGTTTTGAGACTCGACACAGGACACATTTTCAGAGAAAGAGAAACATTTGGAGCAAACAGATCCGAGAACAGCTAGCGAGCAGAAAAAGAGAGCATTGTGTCCTGGTGCATTTTCACCCGCCCTCTCGCTGTTGGCCTGTGTTTTCTCTAACCCCCGCCTCACATACGAAGTGTTTTCCTGGAGGCAGTGTCAATCTGTAGTTAATAGGCCGCGTTTCGCCTCTCTGCGCTCTTTAAAGCGCATACGTGAGACTTTCTAAATAGAGTCCCTGGCACCGATCCGTCAGGTTTTTATCTGCCTCTGGCTCTTTTAGTGGAGTCTCGGCGACACACCAGTCAATCTAGTAATGCTGCCATTTGGTAATGGAGCGTTTGACACCTGTTACTCAACTGTGATTAGTGGAAATGTAATGCGCATGTGTTTAGTGTGGTCTAAAGCCTTAAATCTCAAGACATTCTGTGAAACAGGTGTTTCTTTTCACACTTCCAGAGGACAGAAGTAAATAGATCAAGTCCCTTGTGTTTCAGCTGAGCTTTATTCTGATCGTACAAGTAAAAAGAGGATTAGTTTAATGTGTTTAATTAGTGGTGTTTGCTAAGGCAGGCATAAGGAAAGCTACTACTATAACCCATACTTAGGGTTTTTGTTCATTTATTCTCATACCATATACTCCTGTGACTTTTTTGCTCATATATGTTAAAGCAGGGGGTTTCCCAGAAGGTTCTAAGGGGTCCTCAGAAAATGTTTGAGAAAAAAGATAAAAATGTTACAAATTGAATTATTTGGAAACTACATGATTTCCTTATAATATCAAAATTACTACTTATCTAACAAAGTTTAAATGTGTGTTTAAAAGGTGTTTGTAAAATAATAATAATTAAAATACTGTGTGATCCGTCATAAAAATTCCTGATAATTTACTCAACCCTATGTCATCCATAATTTTTTTTGTCATTTCTTTGTTCAGTCGAAAAGAAATTACGTTTTTATGAGGGGGAAAAAAATCCAGGATTTTTCTCAATACAGTGGACTTTAGTGGACCTCAACAGTTTACAGTTTCAAAGGCCTCTAAATGATCCCAACCAAGGCATAAGATCTAGCAATTATCTAGCAAAATGGTCAAATATATAGTCATTTTCGCCTAAAAATAAGTAGGGCTGTGCAAAAAATGTCGATACAGCTAACTATTGTGATACATTTTTCCACGATAGTGTATCGATATATTTCAATCTATACTATCGGTATTTAAAAAAAAAAATATCGAATCATTCTGTGTGGTCAAACAACCTCCTCCGCTGTTGCTGTAGTTGTCGCTGTCCAGTTGTCTGTCATATACAGCCATTCGGCCAATATCTCATAAGTTATCGGGTGTGAGAAAATGGCAGAAATTTTTAAAACACCTGCCGCTTTCAAAGCCGACGTGTGGAAGCACTTTGGTTTTAAAAAAAGTTACAAATTTCAGCTCTCTTTTTTTTAACATTTTTTATTAAAAAAAAAGAAAAAGTATTACGATGTATCGCACCATGCAACGTATTGTATTGTATTGCGATACATTGTATCATGTCCCATGTAGCGTGATATGTATCGCACCGTGAGGTCCATGCCAATACCCAGTATATATGCAAATATATATATTTTGTGTGTAAATAAATGATGATCGTTTTGCTAGATAAGACCCTTATGAAACTGCAAACTGTTGAGGTCCACTAAAATCCACTATATGGATTAAAAAATCTCAAAATGTTGTCCTGAACAAAAAGACAAAAACCTCTAGGATGACATGGGGGTGAGTAAATTATTAGATTTTTTACGAAAGTGGAAAATTCCTTCAAGAAGAGAATACATTTGCAATAATGCAATAAAATTATTTGTCTATGCAGCATTGTAAAAAAGCACTAAATAAATAAATTTGAATTAAATTGAATATTTGTTCATAACAATAAATTTGTTTTGTTCTGATACAATAAATTAACTGCTTTGGCCATCACATTTGTGATTTTTAAAAAACAAGCCAGTTGACGTGTTTGGATAAGTGGTTTTCACTGGCACATACACATACTCAAATTGGCTTTTTAAAGTCCCTGTAAAGCCAATCTTGAAAATTGTTTCTAAACACATTATAAATGTTGGAAATGTATTGCTGAAACTTGCCACAAAAACTGTAAACTACGTAGTATTGAATAGTTTTTTTCCCCATTTCTGAGTTCAGCATTGGAGTCACCGAGCATGGCCCCGTCCCGAACACAATTGCGAGCATCCATTTAGGTTGAAGCGGTATTTGAAAGTTGAGAGAGACGGCAGCATTCCCGCGAGTGGGTGTGGTTTCAGCGCTGACAAAGGACACGCCCCCAGCATTTGAGAGCAGATAATGCAGCCTATTTTACTAGATTTGGATAACTTATTTTATGTACTAAGCATTTTCCACCATTTAATTTTGGTTGGGTGATTCATCACATATTTCTGTGGTGTGATTGAGAACACATTTAATATCTGACTTTACAGGCACATTGTGTGTTTATTCATGTCACAGACACCCAAAAGATCACATAAGTGCAGGAACATACAATACTGAAAATGTTTTACGACTGAAATGGTGTAAATGATGTTTGAAATTACTTTTGGAGGCAAAAATATGCTGGAGCCAACATATTAAACTTTTACTAGAAAACTAAAAAAAACTTGTGACTTGGACTAACTAAATGAAGAAAAAGCAGCAATAAGACCCCAGAGTAGACGTGAACTCCTTCAATAATGTTTGAAAAACATCTCAAGGTGAGATATGAAGACGCTTCTTGATCATGATGATAAGAGCACATTTCTGAAAACTGTAGACAAAGAGTAAAGATTACATGCCAAATAGTTTAGATTTATTTAAGGTGCTTTTAGTCACAACATAGTTACTTAAGTTGTATTTGCACTATTCTATAGTTTTGAAAAGTTTACTATTACTCCAAAATGTGGAAAAATGTGAATAAAGAAAGTGTAAGTGAAGAAGTGTTTCTAAAACGTTTGAAACGTTCCATTTAAATTAATCGCAATTGTCCCTGACACTTTTCTCATCTAATTTGTTGGTTGCAAAGTAAGGGTGAGGGATAAACCGGTATGAAAGTGATTACCAGTATTGTGTTACTCCATGATATGGATTTTGCAATACCGTTGATAAGGCATTTATCAGGTTCCCTGCGGCATCTTAAAAAGACAAAAAATCTGAAAGTTAAATTTAAGGCCCTAAAAAGTTTTAAAACTTTGTTCATCCTAGTAGGTCTTAACTTAATGTATACACGTATTTAAATCCTTACCTCCGTTCATTTACAAGAAATGTTTTTTTATGAAAAATAAAAGTAAAACGCTGTAGTACTACACTGTAAAAAAGATGATGTAGTTCACCTAACTCAATTTACTGAGTAATGTCAACTTACACCAAAAGAAGTTGAACCAACTTAAATTGATTAGGTAATAAGCAAATTTCTATGTGTACTCAATTAGTGGCTAAGTTGGGTAAAGAGTAATTTAGTATATCCAAATTTAATCTTTTCATTCAGTGAACACAAAATAATCAGTTGACGCTCTTTAACAAAGAAATCTTTGTTCAAGTTACTTAATGTATTTGTTGAATGAACATTTTAAAGTTGGATTTTTTTATGCGGAGGTAGAAATGAACCTCATAAAAATCTGGACACAAAAAGAAAAGTTCTGATCGCACTTCAATTCAGTTTTTAATCTTTATTTTATTTTTTAAATTCATGCACTGTAAAAAATACTTTGCTGCCTTAAAATTTTTTGTTGAATCAACTCAGATTTACAAATCATTTCAACTTACTATTATTTATCTTGACTAGAGATGAGTTGTTATAACTACAGGTGAGTTGTTATAACTTATAAAATTAAGTTTACTTTTCTCAACTATATTTTATAAGTTGTGACAACTCATCTCTGTTGACATGACTTGTAAATCTGAGTTGATTTAACAAAAAATTTTAAGGCAGCAAAGTTTTTTTTACAGTGTGGTATTCAAAACTGATGGATAAAAGGGTTAATAAACGTCATTGTTTCTTGTCATCTGTAATGATAACGGTGATGTTGTTAAGGTGCAGTTGGATTGGATCTTCTGCTCTGGACTTTGGGAAGGTGTAGGTTCTCTCAGATGACCTGATAGAGCACTCATCTATCTCAATCGCACATCGATTACTGCTGCAGATGTCAGGGAAATTGACTCTCAGTCAACAACAGCAAGAGATATTCAGTCATTTAATCAATAGTTGCAGCTGAAAACCCACTGATGAGTTTTCCCTTGAGAATTGTTAGGACCTGCGTCGACTACAAAATGACAGCCTATGCAAGATTTAAAAAGAAACTATTGAGTTTGAAGTGCTGAATGTGTATAGACAAATATAGTCAGTGGGAGAAGACAAATAGAAAATTTTTAATCTCTGTTGTTATGCTGGCCTAGAGTCATGTTTTCATTCACAACAGGGGTTCCCGAAGACGTTCAAAGCAATAAATCGATGGCTCACAAAGCACTCTCATCACTATTTTATGATTTAACCCTTAAGAGCTCTTTGTTGGATTTCACAAGATTAGTTTTAATTTATCAAAAAAAGCATGCATGTTGGGCTCCGTGGTTACATTTACAATTAATATCTGTTTAAAACATAATTAATATTGCTACATGTGACGCTGTAACATTCTAGCTCATTGTCTACACTGGATGTGAACTCTTTAATGCAACAAATCTCTCCAATTATAGTAAATTGAAATGAATAAATATAATAAAAATATAATTTAAATTAAATACAATAAAGAAATGTCTGCACAACAGCATTTTATATTACATTTTTCGAGCATGGCTCCAGTTCCACCACAAATTTCAAAACTATGCATCGAAATTTTGAAAGTAAATATAAACCGAAAATAAATTACACTTCACTTCTCACAATTTGTTATCACAACATTACACAGCAAAGAGAAATTAAAAGAGTGAAAAGTTGGATTTACTTAAAAAATGACTTCAATTGTTAATATGTAAAACAATTTACATTTTTTAAACTTAAATATTCTCACTTTAAGTGAAAATTTTAAGTTGACAAGACAACATTTTTTTTATGTTAACAATTAAATAATTAAATGACACTTCGCTTCTCAGAATTCATCACAACACTACACAGCAAAGATAAATCAAAAAGGTGAAAAGTTGGATTTACTTAAAAAAAATGATTTCAATTGTTAATACATACAAAACTATTTCCATTTTGTTCAACCTAAATATTCTCACTTTAAGTGAAAATTTTAAGTTGATAAGACTGAATTTTTTATATTAACCATGAAATAATTTTTACCATACTTTTTTCACAAGTGTGAAAAATAAAGTTAATAAAACTAAAATATTTTAAGTGCTACCAAGTAGTTACAACTAATAAAGTAACTAATATGTTTTATTTTCATCCAATTTTCATTCAAGGTTTTTTCAAAAAATGTTTTTTAAGTAGATACAACTTTTACTTTTTAGAGTGTAACTAAATAAAGTTAAAATATTTTTTATCCAATTTTCATCCAAGGTTTTTTCAAAAATGTTTGATTATTTTATTGGTTTGTTGTTGTTTGGAGTCCAACTCAGACTCATTAAATTAATGCAACTAAAGAGGCATATATTAATACAATTATACAATAAATTTTTTTTTAATTTTTGGCCTTTTTGTATTGCTTTCAGCCCAGAATTTTCACTTATGTAAATCTCTATGCAAAACATTGATTTGCACCAACATGAAAGTCGATCCCATACATATTGATGGCATTGCAATCTGATATAAAATCAATAAAGTTTATTATTTATTAGTGTATCCTATAACCTACAGTCATTTTGTTGGCCCAACTGCTTCTGTAGACCTCAAGAATGAAAAAGATTTTTATCTGGACTTTATAAAAAGATGGAAATGTAAGACTAAACCCACAGCTGATCAAGGCCAGACACTATCTGGAGACCTTTTACAAATCTGCAGAATTCTGTATGGTAAATAATTTAAGTGTGCAATTACATTTGTAGTTGCAATTTGCCAACAAATTCAATAAATATAAGCAATGCATATGTAGAAACTCAAATATGAATGAGGAAAGTTGCATTTGATAATTGTTTAAGCTGAGGGCGGCAGTTTTGCCAAGATCGTGGTTTACTTGCACAACTGGGCTATTTTGAAAATGCAGTTGTGAGAAGAATTACGGAGCTGTGGGTTGCATTATTTCAGGGTACTTTTATAACGTACCACGTCCGCCAAAACATTTGTTTTTAAATTTATCCGTTTCTTAAAATATATATTTATACAAATCGTTAAACTCAATTGGAGATGGGAAGAATTGGGATACTTTTTCTTTGGGGTGGATTTTGAGAGTTTTCATTGGGCTGGAAATTTTCCTTGGGCCTGGCAACCCTGGAGGGAGCAGACTCAGTGTGGGAAACTTTAACAGGAGATGTCTTAACAGCAGATTGCTAATGTTCTAGCACCAAACAAAGAGCAATCACAGATAGCAGCGACACGTATTGCCTCGTATTGACTTTTATTAGCCAATAAACATTTTGTGGGTCTTTTACTTTCATTTTGATGCCTCACAATTTTGAAAGACAGCAAACTGCACTTGGAGATGTTGGAGGTTCCAAAGGAAAGCATTTCTAATGTGATACTTCCAGACTGCACACACACATGCTGATCCTACATTATTATTTTGTTGTGACACAACCAGCGTGTAATAAACCGCCTCCAAACGGCCATCAGAGGACTCCAGCTGGAGGAAGCTTTGGATAAACAACGCATTTGCATTTGGCAACTCCTGCATATTGCCTAGCAAAGAAATGTTTTAGACTAAAAGGAGTAGAAAGGAGTAGAAACATTATTTCAATTTAAAAACTTTTTGTTTAAATAGATTTTTACGTTACATAACAGCTTTGAACTAAAATTTGCTATTTACTAATGCTACTTGGTGTCAGTTGGTATTTGGGGAAGGGATTTATGTCTCTATTGAGTCACTATTTTAGTATGCTACATTTATTTTTTTATTTAACTGTGCATACATTTATTTGCATGCTTTAGGTCTGTTATGATTAGTCTGTTAATGTACTTGATTTAAAAATCCTTGATAAGAATTCGGCTGCTATATTGACATTCACTCTAAAAAAAAGTCTGGGTTATTTTTGAACCATAATAGGTTAATATTGGAAAGAACAAACACTGGCTTAAATTTGTCCCAACAGGGCTCCAGACTGCCACCAAATGGTGGCATTTTGCCACCAAATGGTGGCATTTTGCCACCAAAATTTGAGAGTGTGCCACTGAATTTTACATCCAGTCGCACATGTGCGACCAGTAAATTTGACCTTTTTTGTGATGTGACACTGAATTTGAAACAGCACATTGTACTTTCTGCATCTGTCATTAAAGTATTTCTTAGTAATACAGTGGAAATTAGTAGAAATGTGAATATTTGGTAAGCATGTAGATATTTGGTGTGTGCCCCTAAATTTTCTGGTTGCGCCCCTAAAATTTTCAGTTGGGGGCCACTGTGCTCCTAGTGAAAAAAGTTAGTCTGGAGCCCTGCCCAATGCTGGGTTGTTTTAACCCAACTGCTGGGTAATTATACCCCATGGTTGCATAACAACAACCCAACATTGGGTCATTTTTAACCCAGCCTTTTTTAGAGTGTTGTGGTGGGGTCTATGGACAAGGGTCCAAGTAGCAAACCATTATATGCATGGAGTGCATAGATGGCTTCAAAGCAAAAACACACATGAGACAAATAAAATGGGCTCCTTAAACATGCGTAGCATTTAACATTGAATACTAAATGTTTCTGTTTAAATAAACTCTGTGCAGATAATATCTGTGCAAAACACTGTAGTTCAGTCGAAATAAAACACAATATGACTGTAAATGTGCACAATGAATGAACCAAGATTAGGGTTGCAAAGTGGCGGAAGGTTTTCAATAAATTTTCTGTATATTTCTGGAAACTTTTCAAGGGAATTTTGGTAATATTCCAAAATTGGATACTCACGAGAATATATGGGAATTATTTGGAAATGTATATAAACTATATCATATACAAACATAAATAAACATTTCTTGACTGGTATAATTCTTCCATTAAGTGAAATATGGAGGATTTTTATTTCAGGGGGAGTAAGTGTGTTTGTGTGTGTGTGTGTGTGGGGGGTCATTTAAAGTAGTGCTGCCTCACGATTAGTCGCGACTAATCGTTTGCAGAATAAAAGTTTTTGTTTACATGATAAATGTGTGTGTACTGTGTATAATAATTATGTTTATATAAACACACACACACACACATAAATGTAAATTTTAAGAAAAATATATATTTATATAATAAATATTAATATTTATATATAATATAGATTATATATAAATATAAACACGACTAATCGTGAGGCAGCACTAATTTAAAGACATTACTTTTTTTAATTATCTCACCTAAATGTTTTCTCAGTCGTGAATTGGCCTTTACAATAGTATAAGATTGTTGCACACAGATTACACACAGGGAACAAGGAAGTTTTAAACAATTTTATGTCATTTATACATGCAAGATGGAAATTTTTTATATTATTTTGTGTGCAGGATTGAGGAAATGATCTGTGCTTGTTATGTAAGAATGCATGTACATGCAGGAGGTGTGACCTCAATGAAAAAAAGTAGGGATGCACCGATATGGAAATTTTGGCCGATACCGATAACCGATAACTCTTTAAATTTGGGGGCCGATAACCGATATCTATAGGCCGATAAATATTCATATTATTTTCACAATGAAAAACTTGCAGACCGCGGACATCTTGTCTTTGCGCTAGACTAGCATACTCGTGTCATCCTCGTGCTATGTCACAGAAAGCACCAATCAAAACTCCACATGGTCAGCAATGAGCAAGTGAAGTGGTTCAACAAACCAAAATAATCCATCATTTATCGGCTTTCATTTATCGACCTAATTTTGCTATCAGACCGATAACCGATAATATTAAAAATAAGCAGTTATCGGCCGATATATCGTGCATCCCTAAAAAAAAGCAATGTGCATGTGACTGAGGGGTAGAATTAAACTGAAATTGCATAAAATTTTGTTTTGTTTAAGAATTTTTTTAACTACATTGAAGTTCCCTGTTATAGGCATTTTTCCCCAAAATTCCCATTTTATTCCCATTTTTCCCGTTAATTCCCATGGAAAGTTTCCAGCCTTGAAAATTCCCAGAATTTTGCAACCCTAACCAACATGTTGATGTTACAATGCATCGGAATGCCTGTAATTGATTTCCAATTTTGATAAACCAATGTTAGTTATGTCTCAGATTTCTTTTGATCATTTGTAGTTTCAGCACTTTTCCTTTTTTTTCAGCAGACCACCTAACATTGCTCTTCACTTTTGGACTCGTGTTATTCTGAGTGGTCTTGTCTTTGATAGGGCGCACGTCCTTGCGTTGTGATTCCTCACCGACTCATGAAATGACAGCTAATTGGGGCTCCTTTTCCTTTTAGAGTGCTGATGGACAATGCTCTGCGATTCCTCGTCCCGCCAGCCGGTGAAATTGCCCGGCATAATCAAAAGAAAATTGCAGAGGCATGAGTTAGGAGATGTCAAAATAAAGCGTGGAGGCAGACTTGGCCATTGACAAGCAGTTTACCTCTGTATTTATTTTCTCTCTCGCTCGTCCACCGCAGGCTTTGTGGCTGAAGAGTAGACACGAGATGAATGCAATCGGCGCTTTAAGATGTTGAGAAGATTTGAACGGCCTGCAGGTTTTTTTTAGAGGGGCTGACAAGGTCAGGACTGATGGACGATATGCCATTTAGTTACATTGAGCTTTCTGTCCAGAGAATATGTATGCTTCTGAATTGTCCCAAGTTGATCAATATAAATAGCATACATGGATAGTTTGTACAGTTGGGTATTAGTGGTATAACAATAAATTGGCATGGATTTTATGCATCCAAACCACATGTAAAATATTGATATGAGGACACTCTCCCCATGTTCACGTGTAATCCGTCTACACATTTCCGCCAAAGCATGCATTTTTGTTTACTGACAATAATGTCTGCCTGTCTGTCAGATTGCAGTGGACATCAGCAGAACTGTAGTGGCAGATGACGAAAACTTTGTGTCTTCTGCTGGACACTGTTTAAATACAGATAAATCGATTAGTATAGCCCTGAAACAAAGCATACTTTAGTGTACTGTGTCTTAGGATGACTGTGATGTCTTTATACAATTTTATGTGTACTATACAGCAATATGAAAAGCATACATGGGTGATTCTCACGAAAACTTGGTTTTAAAAATGTCAAGCATGAAAATGTAAAAAATGCTTAAATTTACTTTTTTTCCCACCAGACATCGAAAAACAAAGTCTGGAGTAAATGGGAACATTAATTTTAAAAACTTTTACTTATCATTTAACACTTTTTGTAACATAATTTAAAAAATTAGTCCTAAAATCTCATTACCGCAACAGTCAGAAAACACTGACATATTTTCAAAATGACATGACAAACCTGAAAGAACATAATTTGGAGATTCTGCACATGCATTTAAAATCAAAGTATTATGCTTCTATTAATTAAATTAACATTTAATAAGCATCTGTTGCGGTAATGATAATGAAAATGTCGTGTAAGCATTCTGACAAGACAATATTTCAAATTAACTGTAAAAAAATGATCTTACCTGGTAGCCATCTTGAAGTAACTGGTCCATGTGCTTGGTCACTCAAAATCAAACTTTATTAAAATTCTGTATGTGTGGTTAAACTGTTCTCAAAAAGTGTTGCGGAGGATGAGAACATCAGGCATGGACACATCATTTTCCTAATTTTTCTTCATTGTTATTATACATGAATATTCAGTAAATATTTTTTCTGTCATCTAAAGTAGTCTAGCAAAACATCCATTTATTTTTTTTTCTTAATATTTTTGTGTTAATTTGATTAAATTACAACATAACGCATGTTCAAACACAGCCGGACACATTGCGGTAATGAGAATTTCAGCAGAAAATGAGATAAAATTTCCAATTATAAATTCTTATGTTGAAATCACACATTGTGCAAGGTAGAACACAGTATTGTGTTAATTCTGATGCTTTTAAATGTTACTATATTACACATTTTAAAGCTAAAAATCATTAGTGCCGTGGTGTTTCAATGGTTTCGTGAGAATCACCCACATATTGAAAATCGTTCTATCCACAATAACACTAATGTTCGCATTTCATCAATTCGATAGCTCAAATCTCTTTCCCATACAAAAATGTAAGATTTTACGCCTAGTTTACATGACCTGAGCCACTACTACGACTTTGCTTATCGTCTTGGTGTAAACAGGCCTTAAAGATGCTCCTGATATATAGCTGAGACGCTATAGTGAATTGTAAAGAAGTGTGACTAAATGGGAGTGAATGGTCAACAAATAAGCAATCAAATGACTTGCACTTATTTAATTATGGTGTGTCTGGTAACTTGAAAAGACAGCAAATAGTGTGTCACGGTGCCACAAGCAGGACTGTTTGTGCTTTTGTTTAAGCTGTCGTGACAGTGCCGTTGAATTAAAGTTCCCGAGGTACGGTTTATTTTCCTTTTCGAGCCTCGCGTTGGGTATTTCTTCAGACGGGGACAGTCAGGAGAGATGAGATCGTAAAGAACCGATTTTGCTTGATGCAGAAACAATGCAGAAATGTTTTATATTGGTGGTTTGGAAACTGTCCCAGTGTCTGTGTGTTTGTTGATTTATAAGACCTAAATCTGATGATGGGATGTCAGATATCTGATATGGCTTCTATGCCAAGCACATTCGCCAGCGTTAAATTGGCCGTCTGGAAAACAATCCTGATGGTTTCTTCCGCAGGAACGCTCATGAGACCCGAGCCGCCAATACACAACAGCAGTCACAGTTTTGCACTTTCCCAGAATTCTCAGTGTGTCTTACTGCACCCATATGACATCCTCTTAAACTCAAATCTGTTTGAAAATAAAAAGCGAATATTGCATAAATATGGCATGACTTAGTCTTAGACCAACAAGAGGACAGAAAATAAGTTGAAGGATTATTCCACTTTCATAAAAAACTGATAATTTACTAAGGGTGTCACGATTTCGATTTTAAATCGAAATCGATCGAAATTAAGTCACAACCTCGAACTTCGAATTAAAAAATTGGATCGTCGATGCTGCCACGCCCCCATGTCACGTCCGGTCGGCTTGCCAAGCGGGGGAAAATAAACTCTCAGAAGTGCCTTTAAAAACATCCATCCAGCGGAACGCGATTTATATTTTAAACACGAGGGATGTATTGCTACAACTTGAAATGCATATCATAAACAGGATTACTAGTGATCTGCCTTCGGACAGAGCGCAGCTCTCTGCACGTGCACGAGAGAGCCGCCAAGATGCAGCGGGTTATATTTTAAACAAAAGGTATAGTTATGAAACGCATAAAACTGAACAAATACGTAAGGATTATTACTTTAGTTTATGTTTAGACTTTGGACAGATGCGAGAGCGCGTGCACGTGAGACAGAGAGAAGCGCAGCTGCTTATGACGCACCGGTTTTAGTTCAGATAATAGGAGTCCAAGACGCGCGCATTAAGTCTATCTGCGTGCAAGAAGGAATTCTCTCTCTACAAGCTCTCTCGCGTAAAGTAAAGCCCACAAACCCCCATGTGAGGAAAAGCACGCAATGTGCATGTTAATGTGAAACTATAAAAATAATAATAATAATAAAAGGCATATAATTTTTGTCTTAAAAAAATCATTTAAAAATCGAGAATCGAATTGAATCGTGACATCAGAATCGAAAATGTAATCGAATCGAGGATTTGGAGAATCGTGACACCCCTATAATTTACTCACCTCCATGTGATCCAAGATGTTTATGTCTTTCTTTGTTAAGTCTAGAAGAAATAAATTTATTTGAGGAAAACATTCCAGTATTTTTTTCCATATAGTGGACTTTAGTGGACCTCAACAGTTTACGGTTTCAATGCAGTGTTCTAAACAAAGTTCTAAACGATCCAAAACCAATACATAAAGGTCTTATCTAATGAAACCATCGTCATTTTCACCAAAAAAGTAGCTACTTTTTAACCACAACTCTTCGTCTTGCACTAGCCTTGTGATGCGCCAACATGACCTTACATATAACATAATCACGTCGAAAGGTCATACATGATGTACAAGTGTGGAGAAAGAGGGCCGTTCTGATGTTGTTGTACGTGGATGATACCAATTAATGTCTTTGTGTCAGTTTATTGTTTAAAATGGTCCACAAATGTGCGCTTCATGTTACGCGTGACCTTTCGACGTGATTGCGCAATACCCAAGGTTGCGCTGCGCATCACACTGCTAGATAACTTCTCCCACTTGCGGACCTTTTAAAAGTACCTTTTTATTTTTTTGGTGAAAATTACGATTGTTTCGTTAGATAAGACCCTTATGCCTCGGTTGGGATCGATTAGAGCCCTTTAAAGCTGCATTGAAACTGCAAACCGTTGAGGTTCACAAAAGTCCACTATATGGAGAAAAATCCTTTAAGTGATTTATTTATTTTTCATATCCAACTTTAGAAGCTCCCGCTTATTATTTATATCTGTTTTGTATCTCTTTTATTTTAATTGATTGTATTTAACTGCCAATATTTATATTGAACGTCCCTGCTATTTGCTGTGCCAAACATCACAATCTCACATTTAAGGTTAGTTAAGGTTAGCGACCACCCAGTAACAAATAAAAACACTTGCAGAAGAAGACTTTAGCAACCTCACTGGAATGCTGTGTCAATCAAACAGCATACTTGGTAGGCACTGCTTAATTTTTTCTCAGAAAATGTCAAAATATACCTTTTTTGTTTATGATATTGCATGTACATTTGGTCATTTACAGGGTTCCCATGGGTCCTTGAAATCTGAAATACTGGTTATGGAAATACTGGTTATGGAAAGTGCTTGAATCTATTTATGCAAGAAGTTTTCTGGAAAAAAATCCATATTATTCCCTGTGTAGTGTAGGATAATAAGCACACGTGCTAAACTGTTCACTTTAAATGCTTATATCTTCTATGTAAGGGATAATGTAGAGGCAGCCGGTAGTTATTGGGAAATAAGCCCCGACAGTGTGATCAGGCTTATTTCCCAATAACTACCGGCTGCCTCTACATTATCCCGCTTATTACACGGCTACTTGCCACATAAGAAAAAAAACTGGACATGAATATGAATTTGAAACATTTTATTGGCATATTTGTTTTAAATTAACATTTTTATCCTTCCGCGAAACTTTGCACAGATGCATAAAATGATCATAATACCTTATTAAGATCCTCTGCTTCATACTTGTCTGTCTCCATTTTTTCTCTTTTAGCCAGTCTTTGAGAAGTTTTTGTGTGTGTTGGCTTCGTAGCTGTCATGCTCTATTTTGTCAAGTTCAGTCTCAGTAAGCTGTCTGTGTCTTGTCGTGGTTGTCCAGTGTTTGTCACAAGATGGCGCCAAACAGTAATCTTTATTGATCTTTATTGGCGCGGAGCGATTTTACTCGTACAAGTAGTACCGGCTATGCGTTATTACTTTGGAGCGGTTATTATTTGAAAAGAACGAACCTGCAAATGTCTCAACTGACCAATCAGAATCAAGCATTCCAGAGAGCCGTGTAATAAATGCGAATATTGATTCATACCAAAATGTTTTTTTGCATAGTTGTGTTTCACACATGAAAACGTCTCAAGTTACATATGTTACTGTTGTATTTCCTGAGAAGGGAACGAGACGCTGTGTCTCCCTTGCCATACTTCCTGCTTCCATGTAATGCCGTCTTTGGCAATATTTCAGATAGCGATATACTTCCTGGCTCCCGCGTCACCCTGTCTTTGTTGTTAAGCCTCACCATTGGTTGAATTTTATATACACATTCAGACGCACTTACCCCTGGAGGCGTCCCCAAAGTGTCATTGCAGTGACGCAACACGAGTTCCCTCGAAAGGAAACTGTAACAATGTATCTTAAAAGGTAACAAGATGTAATCTTGCTCTCACTTGAAATGTGTCCCCACATTTAGTCCTTGAATTTGAGGTTATTGGACCTGGAAAGTCCTTGAAAGGTCCTTGAATTTGAAGTTAACTAAGGTGTGGGAACCCTGCATTTAGCAGACGCTTTTGCCCAAAACGACTTACAAAGATTAAGAAACAATAAAAGCGATGTGTCATAGGGAGGCAATAGTACAAAAGGTGCTTATATAAGATGCAAGTGTTCACTATTTCTAAACAAAACCTGTTGAGAGAAAAGAAAAAGTTTGTTTAGGTCTTGAATATACAACGTCCCGCCCTGTGACAGACTCTTCACAGTATTGTTAGAGGCTTACATATATTACACGTCCTCAAGTACCTTTGGGTGCTTTAATTATATTCTTTCTTCTGTTAAAATAAAGGCTCACATAAAGATGAAAAACACACTTACATTTCATGCATAACCACAGGGCTGTATCATCTTATTATTATAGAAATGCAAGGATTTTTCCAGTTATATTTTATTTGAGTTGCCTCGTATATTCTCACAGAAAAATGAGTTAAAACCACATTGCAGCCAGACTGACATTTAATCTTGTCCTCACCGCTACATACGAAATGACATCCAGACACGACGATGCGACTTCCAGCTCATTCCTTCATTAACACTGCTGCTACATTACAGTATACTGACGACAATGTCCTTCAGCATTTGATGTCGGTACGCGATGTTAAACAGTGTACCAAAGGCTGTCAGGCAGTTTTGGGTTCGATTAATGTCTGTCGTTTGGGTGTCTTTGGTTTACTCGCATACTCGTGTCGGAGCTGATGCAAGCACTTTATACGCAATACTGGCTGGGAACAGAGGCCTAAAATGTGAAATTTATTCCAAGATATTCATCAGAATGAAAGGAAAAGTGCTTTAGATGTGAAAAAACATTTTTTTCTCAGTGTATATACCGCCTACCCCTGCCTAAGGGATGAGTGGCAAGACCAAAACCGTCATAATTTTATGTCATTATCACAGTATGTGTCACTGCTTAGTTTTCTGCTGGGAATTCAGCATGAAAATTGTTTACTGTATATAGATAAACCATGGATGTGAAATTGCATATATTTGGATGTTTAAAGGGGACATAAGTGCTATAATTGGGTCCTCAGTGCTTCTATCAACCTAGAAAATGTGAAAAAGATCAACCCAGTAACTTAGTTTTGGTAAATCATTCTCTGCAAGCATGTAAATTTGGCTCCCCCTGTGATGTCAAAAGGTGATCTTATTATAATAATACTGCCCCTTAATCTGCACTAACCATGGCACTGCCATTTAGTGCAGAGAGAGAGAGAGAGAGAGAGAGAGAGAGAATAATTCACAGCACAACTGAGTTTCAATTTCAACAAACCACCATTATGGTGATCAGTGTTTGCATTTTATCAGCTCATTTGCGTTTTAAAGGACACACCAAACAGCGGCACATTTTTGCTTGCACCTACAAAGTAACAATTTTAACATGCTATAATAAATTATCTATGGGGTATTTTGAGCTAAAACTTCATATATGTATATATATATGTATATCTGAATAAAATTTGAATGCTGCAGCGTTACTTTTGTCAGCCTGCGCTAATCGACTCGCTCTTAAACTCTCACAGTACCAACCGTCTCTGATGAAGTCAGGTCGACAGTGCTTCCCAGAAGAACCACACCTCCTATCGTGACCACCACAACCATTGCCATCCACAGACCACCGGTGAACGTCACCACCACTCCCAAACCCAAGCAAGGAAGGGACCCAGCTGCGGACCACCCTGAGTCAGCGGAGCCCACCGCCGTCAGCCTGCCCCCCTCCAGCAAACGCTTCTGCGATGGCACGGAGAGGCGAGGAATATCCTGGCCGCAAACTCACAGAGGGGCAACGGTAGAGCGCCCCTGCCCTAAAGGCACTCGAGGTATGTATTCTGCATACCAGTATTTGAATTATGTCTATAATCGGCGACAGGAATTTCTTTTCATTAGAGAACAAGCTGACGTTTTTGGCATCATCCCCGTTTCTCTTGATATCGGGCATGTGGCATTTCTTATTTAAATGGCAGCCATATGGTGATGTCGAAATGACGGACATAATCAGTTTTTAAAGAGTGCCAGGGTTTGTGGTCCGTAATAAATGAAAGCCGGTTATCTGATTTTTATTTATTTCCCCAAATTAGAAGCTCAAACAAGGTTTTATATAGAAAACGTCCCATAGCATTTTGTTTGTTATTACAAATGCCATCGGATGTAGTCCCAATTAACGTAAAGTTTAACAAGAAAGACCTCAAAATGAAAACACGCTTGATGTTTTAATTACAAAGATAAGGACCACCGCAGTTGTGCTGACCTAAAATTACTGAACGTAATTCTTCTGTGTCACTGCCAGGAATCGCTTCCTTTCTTTGCGTGGCTGCTGATGGGACCTGGAATCCCAAGGGTCCGGATCTTAGCAATTGTACGTCACATTGGGTAACACAGGTGGCGCAGAAAGTAAGTCAGGTTTCCCTTTCACCTCCCTCTATAATTTGCCAAAAAACACAAGCAAAGCAAGCAAAATAAAACTTTTTGTAAATTCACAGATTCGGAGCGGAGAAAACGCAGCAAACTTGGCCAATGAGCTGGCACGTCACACTCAGGGTCCCGTGTACGCCGGGGACGTCAGTTCATCCGTTCGATTGATGGAGCAGCTTGTGGACATACTGGACGCACAGCTGCAAGAACTTAAACCTCGTGAGAAAGACTCGGCGGGACGCAGCTTCAACAAGGTACGGTACAGAAGCAACTCGCAGTGAATCTTTATTTGAAATGGATGGTCTGTCTGGCAGATGTTTGTCGAAATGATTTTCAAATTCAGCTATCAGTTAGCAGGTAAAGGTAATTTACACACCAAAATTCTTCCGAAGCCACTCCCCAATTTTATTCGCACATGCCAATTATAGGTTTTCCTGAGGTCGATTGTCCTGGTAATTCCCAAGGCTAATTTATCCATAACTCCAAAAAATCCCCAAAACATATTTTGTCATTATTAGTCTATTGTATCACATTATTGGAATTTTTGACTCCCATTACGGCATGCTTGCTTGAAATTGTCCATTTTTATAAGGCCGTTGGGAATTCTCGTTTCTCCACCGCAGCGTCCGTGTTGGAAAGAACCGACGATACTTTCCAGATCACCTCTGTGTTAATAACAGGGTTGGTGTGGCCAAATTCACCAGGTTCTGCAGGAACCCACATTAAAAGCTAGAAATCGGCAAATGACCCAGTCCCTCCTGGAATGCAACATCCCACCTCGCATGTAATAAATGGTGACAGAGTTAACATTGTAATTCAGCATGATTTTATCATTCAAAAACAAAATTACAGCCCACAAGCACCGCAAACTAATGTGAAAAATGATTTGGATGCAATTTCTCCGTGTCTCAATAGAGCCGTTCTGGAATGAACCTCTTAGTCAGTAAATTTCCTAACATTATACAAATCTGTATCCAGCTCCTGTGGTTTGGGGAGAAAGGAATACTTTGTTTTGACGGCAATCACGGAGTTTGAAACAATCACGTCGCCGTAATCGTGACCGTCAAATACAAGTGACCTCTATTGGCACCCGGTGTTGAGTTTAATGGATTTTCTGGCATCATTTGAATGCACGCTCCAATACGCCCATCTTCGCATTTCCCCGTTCAGCAAACCTCTTATGTAAGATAGATGCACATTCAGAAAGCCTCTCTTAATTGAAACGGGGACTGTTGACGCGCTGCTAATGATATCAGGTCCAGCTCTATGATGGTTGATGCAGGCACATTTTTACAGGGTCTTGTTTGCTCTCTCTTTCTTTCTTTCTGTGTGTGTGTGTTGTTCTTAATCTTCCGTCTTTGTGTTTTAAACCAATAAAAGCGTCAAAAAAGAGAGAGGACTTGCAGGGCCTATATGAAGGTATAACATGGACACAATCCCAAAATTCCCTTCACCTGCTTAACTGCATGCAGCTTCTCTGTCTATGTGTCTGGCTGGAAGTCCATCTGTATGTTTATCTGCCTTTAGGGGTCCAAGCATTAATTTGTCAGCCCCTTAGGAAATGAAATTGGCCTATTGATGGCAATGTTTTATAACATGGTTGGATATATTTTATAAACCATGTGTCATTAAAAAGCCCACAAGTTTCTTCACTGGGAGTTTTTGAATAAGATGTATGTCAAATTAGTCATAGTTTTTTGCCTGATGTGGACCAAAATTTGCCATGTTTATGTGGGTGATTCTCACGAAAACTTGGTTTTTAAAATGTCAAGCATGAAAATGTAAAAATTGCTTAAATTTACTTTTTTTCCCCACCAGACATTGAAAAACAAAGTCTGGAGTAAATGGGAACATTAATTTAAAAACTTTTACTTATCATTTAACACTTTTATAACATAATTTTAAAAATTAGTCCTAAAAAAATCTCATTACTGCAACAGTCAGAAAACATCAACACTGACATATTTTCAAAATGACATGACAAACCTGAAAGAACATAATTTGGAGATTCTGCACATGCATTTAAAATCAAAGTATTATGCTTCTATTAATTAAATTAACATTTAATAAGCATCTGTTGCGGTAATGATAATCAAAATGTAAACTTAAAAATGTAACTGTAAAAAAATGATCTTACCTGGTAGCCATCTTGAAGTAACTGGTCCATGTGCTTGGTCACTCAAAATCAAACTTTATTAAAATTCTGTATGTGTGCTTAAACTGTTCTCAAAAAGTGTTGCGGAGGATGAGAACATCAGGCATGGATACATCATTTTCCTAATTTTTCTTCATTATTATTATACATGAATATTCAGTAAATATTTTTTCTGTCATCTAAAGTAGTCTAGCAAAACATCCATTTATTTTTTTTCTTAATATTTTTGTGTTAATTTGATTAAATTACAACATAACGCATGTTCAAACACAGCCGGACAAATTGCGGTAATGAGTATTTCAGCAGAAAATGAGATAAAATTTCCAATTATAAATTCTTATGTTGAAATCACACATTGTGCAAGGTAGAACACAATATTGTGTTAATTCTGATGCTTTTTAATGTTACTATATTACACATTTTAAGGCTAAAATCATTAGTGCCGTGGTGTTTCAATGGTTTCGTGAGAATCACCCATATTGTCAGGTGTACCACTGTCAATAATTGTTTGAAGCATGTTTCAGTGAAAAATGTAAGCCATGGCATATTTTACTAAAGAAGCTATAATGTCTGAGCAAATTACCTTGCAATTTTAGGACATTGGTAAATATGTCTGGATTCGGATGATGGAGCTACACAAATGACTACGGGAACATTTGTGTAATTGACTTGTCAATGATTGATTTCAATGTTGCTGACCAACATCCTTAAAAGCCTTAACATTACAAACAACGCTTAGGTTTAGCAGGGACCATGTCGAATGCATTCCTAGATCTCAAATAGTCGAGCATGGTACTAGCAGTGCCAACGTCCTTGGATCGATTCTTGGCAAATTTATAAAGTGAAGAAATGCATAAATTGATAGCAATCCAACTTGAATGCAAATAAATGTGGTAGCAGAGTCTTTAGTGTCATTTTATGGACTTGGTTTAAAAAGCCTGCAAAGTTTTATTATATATAGACATACACTACTGTGCAAAAGTCTTTGCGCTTGAGGTGAATATAGCATGTTTTTTGCGTCGTTCGCATTGCCACGCAAGTTTGTGCCTCTTCATGTTTTTGTATTAACTTTGTATATAATGCACTTGCGCAAAACTTTGAATTTGTGTTTGGTGTGTACTCCCTATTAGGCCACCATGCCAACATTCAGAGGTGTATAATACTTAAGTATTTTAGTTACATTTTCCAAGCATCTATGCTTTATCAGTGTTTGTATTGGGAAAAAATTTACTTTTCTTTACTAAAAAAATGTTCACTACATTCTAAAGCATAAAATCATACTGTGTATTCATTATATATTGCATATTAAAATTGATTTAATGCCTAATTACATACAAATTGTGTACTTTTACTTTCTTGAGTAAAAGTACGAATTTTTTTTTTACTTAAGTACAAGTAATTACTAGATGTTTAATGTACTTAAATATTAAATATAAACCAAAAACTTGAAATTATGAAATGTAGTGGAGTAAAAATTATGATAATATGTTTTGGAATGTTTGTTTTCCGAAGAAAAACACTAATAAAATATGAATAATTGAAAATGTACTTTTATGTAGAAAGTAAAAATACTTAAGTACTATACAAATCTGCCACCATTAGATTTGTTGTATTTGCAATATTATGTCTCTTTATTAGAATACAACGAGAAAATAAAGGAATTGTGTATGTAGTATTAAAAACTGTATAAACATATAAGCCGAAGTGTCAAGTAGAGTAAACTCCCCTTCCACTTGAGCAATAGCAGGCAGCTGCAGGATCTCTTAAACCTAAATGAAATTAAATCATATTTTCTAATTCTAATCGAATGACTTCAGGACTTCAGTCTCCTCAAAAAAGCTCAAGATGTGTTTCGTGCCAAGACAGGTCACATTAAATACCGTACTGTTTGTTTCTTAATAGAAAGAGTGATGAGTAAATATGGATGGACATTTAAACTTTGCTTAAACAACAAAGCTGGTGGTGGTGGCCTAAATGTGCGTTCACACCAGCCGCGGTAGAGGCGGCAAAAACGTGCTATTCACGTGTAGTTGGACGCTTGAACATTTTGAGTTTACACACTTTATTTGTGCGTGAATTTCTACTCATTCAAAACATTCACACAGAAATTTGTGTCATGGGAGAGGCTTCTGCGACTACTTTCGCTCCCTGTAATCATGTGTCTACTAGGGCAAGCTCTTTATTGGTTAACGTGGCCCGAATATCCATCAAAGTTAAGATTTTTCGCGTGTTTCGCCCTATTCACGCGTGCCGTGCTGAAGGATGCCTATTCGCGTCTTTGCATTGACTTAGCATGTAAATCACTTGCGCTTGCTGCCTCTTACGCGTCTGAAGACTTTTGCACAGTACTGTATGTTGGCAATGTAACAGCCAAGAAACATGGATCCAACTTAATTTTACAATAGATATAATAAACATGTACTTAGAAAAATGGAGACCGGACTTTATTTAGTTATGATTGGACATGTTATACATTTACTAGCAGTGCAGCTTGTAATTGCCAAACTGAATGCTGTGCATAAAAGAAGGAATACAGAAATTGAGATGCAGGTACTAGCAGCAAGGGCATTACGACGACGCCAAGCCCCATATATGATAAAGACAACTAAAGCTAGACGATCAGTGCCATGGGTTTTAATGTTCGCTACATCAGAATTTATTCGGCAAATGCGTTTCCATCTCCCGTTATATGCATTTACTCTTTTAATTCACAAACCACCACAATCAAGCGTAAAAACTTTTTTGCGAATTAAAGGATTTTTTTTCTTGTTTTGATGTGATATTTTAAAATGCGTATAAAATAAGTGTGATGGAAACCCAGCTATTGTTTTAGAGCAAATAATCTTGTAAGATTTTGGCTTAAAGAGGTTATTGTGCTTGGACCCTGCTGATAATGGCTGTTATATTTCTGTTTAGTTTACTGTGGCTTTTGCTCACTCTTTCAACATTCTCCTGATCTCCGTTCAGTTCTTTCATAATGCTTGTGTACTCTTCACCTTTCTGTTCATTCCTCACTCTTTTATCTCCACTTCCGTTAAACTTTGTTTTATTCTTAGGTCTCTCTCTCTTTCTCTCTCTCTCTCATTCTGTCATTCATTATGTGAGTAATTGTCTTCCCACAGTAAAAATTGCGCTGGTCTGTCAACTGATCAAAGCGTTTACTTTCTCACCTGAGACTTTGCTCTTTTGCCTTCTTTCTCTTTTTGTCTCGCAGACGTCTTTCTTTTCTTTTCTCTTCTTTTGTTTTGTTTGTCTACATGTCATGCCTAACTCTCATTGAGTGTTGTCATCTCTTATTATGTGCTGTATTCACTTTTTATTCAAAGCTGCATCTGTAAAAAGAATAATGGTATAATAACACACAGCACATACAGTATATACAATCAGTCAGTCAGTCAGTTTGTATGTATGTGGACATTATGTAAAGTGGGTCTATAAATCAACCCGTTTTAAAATAGTGAACCCAAAGAAAAAATAACACAACAGGGGAAAATTGCTTATAAAATCTTTTTTTAATGACAAAAGTAAATTGCATAAAGCCTTTTAAACAATGTTTAACTCTTTTAACCAATATTTTTAAAATGAAAAAAAAATGCATTTATTATAAGTATTTTTTTTTTACTTATTTTGCATTTCAATTTTCATAGTTTTACTGTGGAAAAAAATATGATTTTTGTTTTTTTATTAATTTAGCTTATAAGTTATTCGTTTCCTGCCTTTATTTGGATTCAAATGTATAATTATCTTCTGTTTAAATTACATCTTTAAAGTCGCCATGAAAATAAAATAAAAAACTGTTATTTGTTTTGAAATATTGTGGTATTTTTTGCAAATGACTTACCTGTGAGCTTCAATATTTTTTTAAAAATAAATGTGACCTCATAATTTTTAATCAAATTATCAAATCTCATCCCCTCCTTAAAACTATCTCTCTTTACTTCTGGTCATATGGTATGGCAGGTGGGCGGGGTCTGGGAAAAGATCGCTTCGATTAGCAATTAGCAACACGACCCAACTTCAAATGATCTCGATGGACAAATTCAAATCCAGCCCTGCCTTATTTTACTTCAGAAGGCGATTTCATATCAGATATACGTCACCATGGGGAAAATTAGACAATCGATACTTCCGATTCATGGCGACTTTAAGTCACTATCTTACAATATTACAGCAAAATATTAACACTGTGCTTTAGTTTGTCCAAATCTCTTCTGGTTATTTTGAAAGGATTTGAGTTTTGAGTTGAGAATCTATTATTTATTTCAGTTTTGTTAGGTCTTCCATCCCGACATGCTCCTCAATTCCCCAAAATCAGAACTGTGTTTAGATGATAAGATGTTCTTCGATAGATCTTCGTTTTGTATTTCAGCCACCAAATTTTGGTTTCAGTCAATCACAGCCAACCAGCTTTTGCCTCCTAGCCACAGTATCTTTAAGCTGTAAGATGCATAAATCCTCCCATACAAATCAGATTTGTGAAGCTCCTCTGACATTGTCGTCAGATAAATCCAATGAACATCCTTAGCCACCTGTTGTTTTTTAGAGATGACATTGGTTAACATGTTGCCATTAGTTACATCTCTGATCTGGGGCCTTATTTATGAAATGGTGCATAGAAACTATGGCTGGTTAACACTGCTTAAGGTTTGGTTCGTATCATGGTTTTATGGGTACGGTTAGGCACTGGCAATGATCAGAACAGTCTTTTAGTTACAAACAAACTTATTTTTTGTCACTTAAACAACATCTGAGCTTTCCTATAAACAAAGTGCATTTCCAACTTTGTTTTTTACCAGATGAGCAGATTCAAACACTGCTTTACTGTATGTTTCCGGCATGTTTGTAATATAGAGCTTTCCATGTTACAATCCAAATCTGCTATCACCTTAAGTAACCTCCAGTTGCCATGGATGTCGAAATATCTTTCTCTGTTCCTTCTCAATTTAAATGCGAGTTTCATCATAGATGTATAACTGCTGCTTAAGTACATAAGGTGAAAGGGTGCTGTCTAGCATTTCAAGAATTTTAAACCGCATCCTCTACAGCCGAAGGGCGTCACTGCTTTGACAAATGGCAATAAAAACATTTAGTGCGTCTGTTACACATTGTTAAACTGCATATGTTCCTGTCTGAATTACCACTGTGTATAGTAGTGGCTGTTTAAATTGTTTCGACGTTACCTGCGCTTGCACGTAATCGCAACCAGAGTCGTAAATTCCGCCTAATGTCATACAGAAGCATGCGAGCCTTCTTGAATATTGAATTTATGATGTTATCGGTTGGTCATGTGCAGGCTTATCAAGTGATTGACATAAAGCACAGTTGACTAGATAGCTCTACTACTATAAAGGACGTAAGACACAATACATCTGTTTCTACAGTACAGTCCATTCTCTGTAAGCATGTAACAAGTTCATTTAAAATAATACCACCCCTTTATCTGCACTATTCAACCACGGCATTGCCATTTAGTGCATAGAGAAAGAGATAAAACAAATATTTGACGGCACAATTGAGTTTCAATGGCAACAAACCACAATTATGGTGATCAGTGTTTGCATTAGCTCATTTGCATTTTAAAGGACACACCCAAAAACGACACATTTTTGCTTACATGTATTTTTAACATTCTATAAAACTTTAAAACTCAGGAGACACCAAAGAGTTATTTTACATCTTAAAAAAATCTCATAATATGACCCATTTATTAATGCAAAAAGCGCACGTTCGCAACACTTTCAGATGAGAAATCTATAAATAGCAAATTATTAAACAATTTAAACGATGCACAGTTAATGTCATTTACACATTAAAGGTGCATTGTGTAATTTTTAGAAGGATCTCTTTTGACAAAAATGCTAAATATTATACAAAACTAAATTATCAGGGGTGTATAAAGACCTTTCATAATGAACCGTTATGTGTTTATTGCCTTAGAATGAGACGTTTTTATTTACATACACTGAGGGTCCCCTTACATGGAAGCCGCCATTTTGGGCAGGCATGTTTCTACAGAAGCCCTTAACGGACAAACTTTTTTATTAATTTGTCTCCAACGATGACATGTTTGTCCGGTAGCGGCTCCTGTAGCTTCTCTATGTGTTTCAAAAACAAGAGGTGAGCAGTGGACTGAGCCGTTGGTAGCAATTCGCAAACTCACCACTAGATGCCACTAAAATTTACATACTGCACCTTTAAATGGCAAATTTTAATGTTTAAATCCATTTTGAGCTGAAAGAATGGCTTATTTTAATTGCTTATTTTAAAACAAGAGTGCGTACGTCTGCTCAGACCCTGACGTGGCGCTAAGCACTTTTCCACATCAAATATAGACTGTTTCAGCAGTAACGGCATAAACAAGCGGCTGTCGTGGTCCGCACGTAACTTCCGGTAAACTCCGCTAAGAATAAATAAAAACAAAGTTTTTTAAACGTAGTTTATTTATATAACAAGCAAAAAACAACACATAGATTACCTAGGAAACCAAAACATTTGTTATTTTCGACGAGGCATTTGTTCAAGAGACAGTTTAGCAACTAGTCAGAACATTAAAAAAAAACCCGGAAGTAAAGTTCGGATCCAGACGTGTATCACGTCAGCGCATGTGCGTCCGATGAAACGTCTATACTTGAAAAATAAATATGAACGTTGCCTTGGATTTTTGCACACTATATACGATCAAATCTGTGCATATGCACACTTTATAAATGAGGCCCCTGGACAAGATCTGAGATCCTAATTTATTTATCATCCAATTATTGCATTTTTCAGAAAGGCTTCGACTGTAATCTTCACTAAATGCAGTGTTTGTGAATTAAATTAAAAATGTTATTATAGAGATTTACTGTGGTTTTGGCTGCTAAAGAAAAACGTTAATTTTGTTTTCGAATCTTTTTGTATTTAAATGAATGTCTAAATCTCAACAAACAATCAGTAAATTAAAAATGCACAAAGCATCATTGTTTACATCTGATGAGCAAATTCATAAAATTATTTAAATTGAGAGTTCCCTGACCTTGGCTGAAGATATAAACTGTTTTCCTGCAACATCATTCTACACAAACACTTATAAAAGTACCAGCTCTCCACAAGCGCATCAGAAAAAATGAAGGGCTTTTATGTATCTGTCTTTTTGTAATGGCAAAGTCTTTGTAATTGATGTCAGGTCATGTAGCTGTGCTCCTTCGGGAAAGTGACAGGTCTGAGAAAATCCTCACAGCCCACCAGGTCACTCGCATTTTATTCAGCCCACACAGCACTCAATCAGCAGCCTTCCAGATTAACATGGCAGGGAACGAGAAAAGTGGCGTGACTCTACTCGTGTTTTTACAGATTCTTTGGACCTGAAGTGACTTATCATACATTAATTGCAAAGGCAGTGTCTCCAGACCAATCATGAGAGCTTTGTCCTAAAAGGATCCTCTTACAATCTTTACAGTTCATAGGTCGCCCCAACTGGGACAGAACCGACAACATTCACATTATCTGCCTGCCGTTTTAACCGTGAGGTCTGCATCGCTTCTGTCAACTTGACCCCTTCGAGTAGATGCTTCAAGTCAAATGATTATTGCTGGAATGTGTTTTCTCAGCATGTCAGATCATTGCTGTCTAACATATCTACTTTTTTCATTTTTACAGCATGACACATAATCTATAGCTTGCTGAAAACAGGGCACTGGATGAGTGCATGGGTTATTGTAAGCGTACTAAAACCTCTCAGGTTTCTGTAGCCTACTCATCACTTTAATTGAAGAACAATAAACAATTTTAGCATGATAAACGATACGTTATAAGCTAAGGTTCAAGTAAGAAATGCGTCCTTTTTAAAATAAATTTTGTATTGAATTTTTAAGTCACAAGTTAATTCAAATACTAAATGTAAAGTTTTAAAGTCCCTGTAAAGTCAGATATTAAATGTGTTCCACAGATAAATGTGTTATTAAACACCCAACCAAATTTAAAAGATGGAAAGAAATTAATAAAATATGTTATCAAAATCTTGGAAAAAATATGCACCTAAGCGGTGTGGGCATGTCCGCTGTCGGAGCTGAAACCACGCCCAGTCGTGGGAAAGCTGCCATCCTTCTCAATTTTCAAAAACTGCTACAACCTGACCCTGAATGGATTTGCACGTTGTGTTAAAAATCATGCCTAAAAATCCTGTACTCAGAAATGGTGAAAAACTGTTTAACGATCTAACTCTGCAATTTAATACTTAATAGTTTACAGTATTTTCTAACATTTGTAACGTGTCTAAATAATTTTCAAGATTAACTTGAATTGGTCCCTGTAAAGTCAAAGTCACCATGAAATTAAAAACTTATTTTTTTATGGAATATTGTAGTTTTTTAATAAATGATGTGTGCTTAATTGTTTTTTTATTCATGTGCGCTCATAATCTTTAATCAGAAACGATAAAGAGTAACTAAACCCTAAACCAACTGTTGTAGTTAATGATCTATAAGAATGGAGCTTTATTTGTGATGTTCATTAATTCGAGTACCTTTTTTAACATTTGGGTATCAGTGATGCGCAGGTCAATGTATAAACAACCCGCACCCGACCAACGTTTTCAACTAACCCGCCCACAACTCCAGCCCACTTCCTGGCCCGCATTTTTTTAAAGTAGTAATTTTTTTAAAATAGTTAATTGGCATCTTTATTTCAAATGACCCGACCGACCATGACCCAAATATCATTAAAAATATTTTTGGATGACTCGTAACCGCGGGTGACCGCAGGCACCTGCTCATTTTGGATCAACCCACGCATCACTATTGGGTATAGAGTGCTGCCCTCTTCAGGTTGAACGGTGGCTACTGCAGTTGTATTTTCCTATTGGATGTTGCGGTATTACGTGATGTAAGAGGTTACCAGCTAGCCACGCCCTTGTCTACAGAGAAACACGTCTCAGGTGCACTTTCCCAGCATTTTTCAGATATTGCCAGTGGGTGGAGTCAGGCTCCGACCAGGCATCTAGTTACCCTTTAACCTCCTCACTTCCTGTCACGAGGAATGGTGAGTGGGCGGGGCTATCGGAAACTTGTTTCTGCTTGGAAAAAGATTGCGGTGATGGCCCAACTTCCAACAATCTAACCAGATTAGTCCCGCCCTATTTTTCTCATTTCAGAAGCCGTTTCACTTGGAAATACTTGATTATGTGAAAAAGAAGACAATTTTAGTTTTAACTAGAATTTACAATTTAACTTTTTTCCAGAAAAGCAGTTTTTTCCATTTTGAGTCGACAAAAATGAATAGGCATTTTACAAAGCACAGTCTAATGCTGAGTTTACACCAACCACGTTTCAGGCGTCAAAATGCGTCAGAGGCAAAATCCGCTTCTTGTGGGAGGGGCAAGTGCTATGCGGTTGTCTGTTTGCAAGATGACTGATGTCTTCTGCGCCGCGCCGAACGCCTCTTCCGCGCCGCGGGACCTCCTGACGCACGTCAACGCGTCTTCACATTGACTTAACATTGAAATCACTTGCGCTTCACGCCTCTACCCCGGTTGGTGTAAATGCAGCATAAGCGTAGATTTTTTTTATTACTTTGTCAGGTAATTTTTGTCACAATTAATGCAAATAAGAGCTGCGGTCTGCTCTATAAATCACCATGTTAAGCATTAAAAATGAGCTGCAAGCTGTAGTTTATTCTGCAGCAAAGCTCTTAAATTACCGTGAAGCCTTTAGAAAACCAGAGGCTCTGGAGGATCTGTAGATGAAACAGTACTGTGTGTCATCCAAAGAAAGTTTCTTTCAGAGTTATTTCTAGAAAATAGCAACTTTTTCGTTCATTTCAGAAGCACTTCTTTCTGAGACAGTTAGTGAGACCTTTTTACTTTATGTAAAATAAAACTTAAAGACTGATGACAAAAACACAAAAACATCAGCATTTATATGAAAATAAGTTGATACTATTCCATAAATCATCTCAAGATGTCCATACAGATATCTGCTAATCCATTCCCTGCCCATAATACTCCGTAGGCCAGGGTTGATCATTTCTTTTAAGTTCCTTCACTTGCCTCTGTAATGCCGTCTATAGATTGACACCATGTTAAAATCATCCTCTGCCACTGCAGTCTTGAAGTCGCCTTGGGATTCTTTAATTTAATTACATCCTGGTCAAGGCCTTAGGAAATGAAACGATTCCTCTTGGATACAAATGAGAATATCCCATTTATCAGCAGTCTGTACGCTGCAAGTGGTTTTCCTGCCCGATAGCGCTTTTTACTTTACGGGAAGATTTTTTTGACAGCGTTACGGTTAGATCCTGTTACAGATAGGAAGGCGAGCTTTATTGATCCCCAAGAGGAAATTTAATACAGCAATCATGTACGTTGTGTAGCATTGGCTTCCTCAAAGTAGCCGACAGCTGCTGGGAGTGGACTTAAGTCTGTAGTGGGATACCTAGAGAAAGTTATACCAATTAATTTTTAGAAAACCACTAATTTATAGCATTAATTCCCAAGGAGGAGTTTGTGTTCCCCAGAGTTTACTTAAGCAGCAGGTGCCAACCACAGTGTATATGAAAAACACATTTATGTATTTAAAATTATTAACAGTAATAAATCTATATATTTGTTTGTTTGTTTTTAAACCGAGTGATCTTCATTGGCAAAGTTCACACACAAACACAAGCAAGCATTTATCGTCTAGGCAAACAATACGTGTTTGGTCCGATTGCACTTTTTTACAGATCCAAAAACTGTTTCATTTCCCATTATAGTTGTTCTTGCCTGTCACAAGTCTCATTTGCTTCTGTCGTCCCCTGTGTGCTCCATGTGCCGAATCCTTCATCCCGAGAAAGGGGGGGAAATATCAACTGCCTGTCATGTCTCTTGTTTCCATGGTTACAGGCCATTGTGGACACGGTTGACAACCTCCTGAGGCCAGAAGCCCTTAAATCCTGGGAGGACATGAATTCCACAGAGCAAACACACGCTGCCACCATGTTACTCGATACCCTGGAGGAAGGAGCCTTTGTCCTTGCAGACAACCTGATCGAGCCCGCTGTCGTCAGAGTGCCTGCCGAGAACATCAGTGAGTCATTTTACATGAGCCTTTAACTTTTGAAATATATGACAAGGTTTCGCGTCGAGCCACCTGTCAGGGCCGACGCTTAATGATGGTTTACGAAACCCATTTGGTAAGAATTAGAATTGGCAAGTGGCCGTGCGGGAGGGAGTAAGATTACCCTTCACTATTTCTCTGAGTGAGTTCAATCGTTATTGTAGTGCATACTCTTGTTCCCAAAGTCCTCAAGTGCCAGCATGCTCGTCTTATGTAACATCCTGTACTGAAATGGCCCTAAGTATGAATGCCAAATGCTGTGTCAGGTTTTGAATAGAAACTTCTTTTGTTGTACTTTTTTCGTAAACAAACTTTAAACATTGAGGTTCTTTAACTGTGGTATCAATGCATGATTTGCTGCCATTTAATACCTTGCTTTAACTCCTTCCTTTTGCCCGCCAGCATTTTTTATGATTTTTACAAGTTTTACAAAATGCATTCCAGGAAAACTTTCTTCTAAAAAATATATAAACATACAAATATATCACATGCAAGAATAGACCCTCTGCTTTCAAACAAACAAAATAGGGAAAAAAAAACTTTCATCCTATCTTTATTTTTTCTCTGCTTATAAACTCTTAAATATGGGTATTTAAAGAAAATACAAAAGTTTTAGCAAAAAGCTAAAATAATTGCATTTTTGTGAAGGAATTTTGTTAGAGATCAGATTCAGAACGATTAGCAAAACATACACAGAGTTTAAAAAAAGTAAATATCATTTTGGCTTCAGTTTTTTCATAAATTGGGTAATTGTACCATCTAGTGGATAACCGCAGATTAAATGCAGATTATATAAACAGGCATTATTTGTTTTCGATTATATTTAGCTTGTTTAAAAGTAGACATTTCAGGCTTTCTTTGGATATGTGTATCATGTTTGTGTGACGAGTATTCGCGGAGTTTCAATTGATTTTTGTAACGTGTTTTGAGAGACAGAAATGTCTGGATGCACACCCTGTTTATTTTCTTTATTTGACAAAAACACAAATATCTCTTGTTATTGTGAATGAACACATATTAAAGAAGACCCTTTACCGTGTCAAATGATGTCAAACATGTAAGTGTTTGATTATTAATGATGGAGTATTTTAAGTTGATTCTGCCATGATAAGGAAAAAGCACGTCAAAACGCGGCGGCGTGTTTTTGGACCCCAGGGGGTTAACATAAAAATTAATCAGGAACGCGTTTTTTATGCAAATGTTTTCTTTTAATTGACGAGATGACTCATTAATGACGGGGAAAGAGTTAATAATGGGCCACAA
The DNA here is from genome assembly GCF_027580225.2 of Misgurnus anguillicaudatus. NCBI lineage: Eukaryota > Metazoa > Chordata > Actinopteri > Cypriniformes > Cobitidae > Misgurnus > Misgurnus anguillicaudatus. Next base: position 670,255 of record NW_027395276.1, on the reverse strand, counting down.
CACTGATGCATTCAGAATAGTCTATCTTACCAGTTCACCTCCAAAAATAATGGTTTCAAGTAGAGATGCACCGATATATCGGCCAATATTCGGTATCGGACGATAAAAGCAATTTTACACACTATGACTCAACAAAGCGATCAAACAAAAAGCTTATTCGTAATAAACATTTTATTTATCGTTTATTGTAAGGGTTTTTGTCATTGTAGGACTTTACTGTTTTAGGAAGTTTTTATTACATACTGCTGACGCTCTTTGTCGTTCTATGACATGAGATGGAGAGCTAAAGTCTTTCGTTCTCTGTGCTTGTGCATTCAACAGACAAATACCCATGATCACCTTCGTGTCTTTCTTATACGCTGCATGGTGTTCAGGATTTCTTGATTTTAAATAATAAATTAAACATGAGGTGCTATATGTTTTCGCGTTTTTTTCTTAAACTTTTAAATGCTTTTAACAACATGTTGCTGCATTTGTGCGTCTCTCACTTTGCGCTGGTTACTATCGCGTCATCAAAGATCTCATTGGTTGGTTAAATGTATTCAGCCTTTTCACTTGTCCGGCCGAACACTGAAAAATAGTTTTTTGCTATTTTTGGCCGAAAAATTTCGGTTGGCGAACATTTGGTGCCTCCCTACACCAAACCAGTGGCGAGGGCAGAAATTGAAATTGAGTGGACCTTGGTGAAATAGGGTGGACCTTAATGGCTACTCTCAAATGACCAGTGCCACCCTGGCCCTTATGTAGCCTCGCCTCTGCCACAAACTAATGGTATTGGCAGATATCAGTCTGACTAATCGGCTATCGGAATCGGTGGAAAAATATAATATTGGTGCATCTCAAGTTTACTACGGTTAAAAGGTCTTCTCAAATTTTATGTTCAACCAGCTTGCCACCGATCACATAAATCACACTGTTGCAATTGAATGCCAGTGTTTTAAAACACATTTCTAACTTGAACTTTTTACTAACTTAACTTGACATCTTAAAAACACAACTCATGGTGTGAGATATCGAAAAAACGTAACAGCAGTCAAACACGTCGACCTAGTTCATGTTTGCATAAACCAACACTTAAAACGAAACCTGTCCCATGTGATCGGCCACTTGCGGTGAGCAGCTATTGGTTGAAATAGATACAGCGTTCCTTTCTGAAATGTGGATGGAGAAGTTTTTCTGAGCAGATCCTCAGAGGTAAAGGAAGTGTAAAGCTGATATCTATTATTTATCAAACATGCATTAAAGCAGACTGCACAGTATGGAAATCCGACAGAACAGCTTGGACGAGTCTTTCGACAGCGGCTTCATCCTCTATTCAGCTCTGATGTTTTGAATGAAAGTTTGCTGGTGTTCAGATATGATTTAAACTATACTTGACTGAACATGGTTTTTTAAAATACTGCTTTGCTCGTTTATGTTATTCAATTGCCGTATGTTCTCCACAGAATAATATTTTAAACCAAAATTTCGCATGATGAAGGTTGGATAAAGCGAGGTACAGATGATTTAATTGATCACGTTTCAATCGTGCTGTGCCAGCATTTTAACAATCTAAAGATCTCACAGTAAGGTAGTCCATGTCACTTTTGAAAAACGTTTGGGAGGATATCAGCTCGCCAGTAGGTCCAGGCCTTAGTAGATCAAAAGGCTACTTTTTGCAGAATCCTTCAGATGAGTGTCGTGCTCTTCTTTTAACACGGCGCGCACCCCTACGCTCGTCTCTGCGGATATCACCTTTCCCTGTCAGTCCACAGAACGAGAAGACAGCATAAAGTAACTCTACACGCTGCAAACCTCTTGATGTTTCGTTTAGGGAACCTTTCCCGGCAGATTCGATCCTGGCTCAAAAAATCAGTGCACTGATTGCGATGTTTATATCCGGAGATATGAGAATCTGCTAAGCGTCGGAGAAAACAGGATTCACTGATTTGCTGGAATGTGACTCTCTGACAAGAGTTTACAGAGAATGAGTCAAGTCTCAGATCGCATTTGCGGTTTCATTTCAGCCTATCTTAAGATTTCCAACCAAGGTTTATTATTCTTCACCCAGTCCACAAGCTGTACAAATCTACACGTGGACTTTAGAAAAGTTGCCAATAATGTGACAGTGTGGTAAAACAGGATTTCCCAAACTTTTGCGACCCACTTAATTGGGTATAATCTATCTTGGTAATGTATAATGTAAATACGTATAATATCTTATGGTATATCATATTAAAATCATTGCCATTGACTGTCATTAGTTGGACTTAACTGTGTTTGTGTCGTTCACATACATGTTGTGACGAACTTCGCATCGTGTGCTTCAAAAAAAAAAAAAATCACCAGCCGCCACTGCTAGACACTTAGTAAAACTTAGACATAACTTGAGCACTTAACTTGTGTTTGTTCTGGTTAGTTCTTTATTTATGCAAACAAAATTATAAGAATTGTTGGGATTTTAAAATAAACTGAAATGTTTTTGCACAAGGTAAATATGATGAAGTTGCAAACGGAAGTGGCCCTAAAACAGACCCCTGGGAAACACCAAAAATGTTTATCAACTATGACAACAAAACGGTAAAGATAAACCAGAACTCAGAAAGGTAATGCAGTGGGATTTTCAAATCTGCCCTTAGGTCATGTAGTACATGCAGAAAGATCAGACTTGTGCTGTATGACTATTGGTCTTCCAATGAAGTTGAGCTAAATTATTGTACTACATTCTGAATTTTTTTTTTGTTCAGGTTAGTTAGGCAAAGACATTTTTTAAGGTTAGATTTACTTTAGTCTAGACCACACTAGTTTAGTCAAGTCTGACAATGTTGGTCATAAAGTACAGTACTTATAGTATAGTCTCATAGAAATTGTTCATTTTACAGCAATAGATTGTGTCTAAAGTTATCTGTAAAACAAATTGCTGTAGTCATGCAGCTGTTTGCTAGTAACTTACTGTAGATTTAAATGTAGTTTATTTACTGGCAACAGTTTGTTTAAAGTTAAGTGAACATTAAACATTAACAAGTCTTTATCTTTACAGAATAAAACTATAAAATAAGAGTCTCATACAAAGCATTCTGGGAACCAGAAATCCTCATCAACCTTTTTCTGCTTTTATTTATTTTTTTCTTCAGATTTTGGTTTCCAGAATGCTTTGCTTGAGGCTGTTATTTTAGTTGTATTCTGTACAGATAAAGACTTGTTAATGTTTAATGTTCATTTAACTTTGAACAATCTGCTGCCGGTAAATAACATCAATTTAAATCTACAATAAGTTACTGGCAAACAGCTGCCATTAATACTGTCGTTTCTACAGAAATTTTTAACAGCAGTTAATAATCCATTAGATAAATATTGAAGGCATGCTAAAGTCTGACATTTTAATGTGTTCTCAGTTTGTTACAGCACAGAAAATAGAATATTAACCATTAAAAATGTTAAAAAAGGCAAATAAATAAAATAAGTTAATAAATCTTGGGAAAAAAGGCAGGATGTTCTGCTCTTAAATACTGGGGATGTGTTCGCTGTCGATGCTGAAACCACGCTCACTCGTGAAAAAGTCTCAAAAAAAAAAAAAAAAAAGTTTTAATGGCGTAACATAGTTTACAGTTTTTGTAATGTGTTTCAGCCAAACATTTCTAACATTTTATAATGTAACAATTATCTGAAATGACTTTACATGGACTTTAACTCTTTTAGTAACCGTGCAGCCCTTAGTTATTCTGGATAAAAGCACGTTTGTTGTATAAAATAGAAAAGGTACAGTGTTTTGGCTGAAGCTAGCACTTAAAAAAAATTCCCATGAAAACTAAAGGCCACCAATTAAGTTATTTTCTTTTTATAGAAAGGAAATGCCATTTCAGGCTGTCCAGTTATTAGGTCATAGCTTCATATCGTCTGATTTCATCATGATAATCTGGATTATGGTAATTGGCCTTTGATTAAAGTCAACACGGAATCGAAAACGAACCAATTTATGCACTGGTTGTAAACTATTCATCAGTGCATGTTATTCCAAAAAAGAAAAAAATATTTGTTTTTATAATCTTTCATCAGAATGTAATAGCTCACTTTACGTCTGACAGGGCTTTCTCCTTTAGCTGGCGTCATCGACTGGAAACTGCCACTTTCCAGGATCAGATCTGTTCCCAGTGGATGAATACATCATAATGTGGGAATGAAAATGGCTTGCAAATGTAGTATAATGTTGATGTAGACAAATTGAAATGATTTGTTGATCCAGAATTTGTATTTTTTATTATTTACATACTCCTATGTCACTCATTTGACACACACAAGCACTCAGGTTTTCCATGGAACTCGAGAATAGATCCTTCCGCTCTCGAGCTTAAAATGGATAATAAAGGATCATTAAAATATCCTATACAACTTACCTATATAGGTTTGGAGCTTTAAAGGATTGTTCATCCAAAAATGAAATTTTGTATCATTTAGGCTGCATTTACACTGGCACAAAATTGGATTTAGTGCTCACATCTGACACAGATCGGATATTGCTGCTCGTGTGTAAACACAATTTTTCACAAGATCCGATTTTTCCTATCCAATCTGAGCCACTTACAAATGGGTAATTCTCGCGAAATCCAGATTTAGAAAGTGGCCAGCATCAAAGTTTTTAATAGCACTTGAAGCCATTTTTTTGCACATATAAGATTAAGGTATGTTTCGGTAATGAGAACAAAAAAGTTGTCTACGTACTATGACAAACAAAATTTCAACTTTTATCTGGAGAGAAAAAATAAGAACTGCTTACCTGGTAGCCATCTTGAGTGTCACAGTCCATTATGTCTCTTCCAACAATTTTTTTTTTTGACAATGTTAGTTCCTTGAGGGCTTAAACAATGATTGAAAATTGTTGCGGAGGATGTGAAAATTGGTCTTGGACACATTTATATTCCTTATTATTATCACTACATTAGGGATGGGACGGTATGAAAATTTCATATCATGATTATAGTGACTAAAGTTATCACGCTTATCAATATTATCATGGTTTTGTTCAAATGAGATGGAAATGTTCAAAAAGAACTGAAAACATTTGAACAAGTTTTATTTTTGAAAATCACAATTTAATATTTTATGTCCCTGAAATTATTTCTGTGGTAAAAAAATGAATAAATCTGTCTAATAAGTTTACAGTGAATAAATACAATACATTATCTCTTAAATGCCGCCTTGTGCAAAAAACAATGTTGCATGTGTGCGCCTGCGTCAAACTGATTCTGGCTGGACAGGATTTACTTCGAGTTTTCAAAATCACGGTAATTAAACACGGTTGTAATGATAATTACATTTTAATTAAATGTTTCTTTACTGTAAATGTTTATAGTGTAACATGCACTGAAGCTTTTTATTTTTAGATTTTTTAATTATAAATTTTCCATGTCAAAGAACCCAAATCCAGTCATGGACATGTTGTGGTAATGAAAATGTTCCCCTTAAATGCAACCGTATGCTTTTTATTTTGATAGCATTTACTTTTTTAATCAAAATTTTTTCATGACGCCTCATAAGTCTAATTTCGCGAGAATCACCCAAATGTGGATTTTTATCGCGTACAGACATCCGAAATGTGTCTAAACAAACATTTCCGATTCAGCTTGATTATTACGTCAGTGTTCCATAAAGGATTGCGCTGACCGTCATCATTTCGCGCCTGAAGTAAGGAGGAGATCACGTGGCTGTAATGCCAGCGCAAAAAAGCATTAAAGCCAAGTATTAGGAAGTTAAGGATCACAACAACCGCACTGTTCAGGACAGAACGACTTGCCCATTTTATAATCAGCTGGAGCGAATTTTGTGCAATGAACCTAGCAAACGACCCCGCCGCCCCCCAAAGTTCTTGACAGTTTTTCAGAGGAAGACGTGATGACAGAGAAAGACAATGTGAATGATTATGATGCCGAAGGTAATCATTAACAATGGCCTTTACTTTAAATAAGTGATGATGATACAGTTTTCCCAGTTAAGCTAGCATTCTGTCTGGGCGGGAGTTTAATGTAAACACGGACAACGGATAGGAGGCGTGTCTAATAAATCGGATATGGTCAAAATATTGGATCTGTGTTTTAAACATGATGATCACAAAAAAAAATATTTGACAATGATAATAAGCACAAATCTGATTAAACAATTATGGAAGTATTTTGATAAATGATGGTAAGCACACAGTAGACGGTACCCGTTGAATTCCATTGTATTTGTTTTTCCTACTATGGAAGTCAATAGTTACAATTAGCTGTGTGCTTACCATTATAGTCAAAATATCTTCTTTTGTGTTCATCAGAAAAAATAAATTCATACAGGTTTAAAACAACGTGAGGATGAGAAAATAATGACAGAATTTTCATGTTTGGGTGAACTATCCCTTCAAATAAATCTCAAAAGAGTAATTTTATTTTTGGTGAAGTATTCCTACAAATCTATTATGACAAGACGTTTAAGGTTAACGGAAAGTCCCTTTTCCATTCTGGGAATCATGACTATGTCTGCTAAAGAGTTTAAATCTTCTATTAGGGAATTATATATACAGTTGGCATCAGATAAAGAGTCTACGGTACATATTGTCACCAACACTGACTCTATTGTGCATTACATTTGTGATTTAGGTAGACTTTTTGGATGCGTCTAAGTAAGCAGATATCGTTATTTTTGTCATTTCGAATGGATGCAGTTACAGCTAGTGAAAATGTTGAGACAGACAGAGAGGTGGGATTTGAAACAGAATAGATTTAGCTCAGGTCTCAGCATGCGGCAGCCTTGATTTCACTGTTCACATAGCGAGAATCCAGCCCAGGGCCCTGCCAGCGGAGTTTATTAGTAATGTGATCTCATTCATATAAGTCAGCTTTGTGCACTCATCTGTCGTTTCACTGCACAGGCCTCCGGGTTGCCATGGTTTTCCCTTTAACCTTGGCTCAATAGTTTTCCACCTCCTTGATTTTCAAGTCGTCTGCATGGAAATTTCTCCTTAAACTTGCGCTGTGCTAGCACGCTAGTCATGTTTTTCGAATGATAAATTCACCCCAAACATTTTCTAATTATTTACATATTCCAAGCCTTTATGTATTATGGTTTTATTTTCCTTTTTTGTAGTGGAACAAAAAAGGAGCACATTTACAGAATATCCAGGCAACTTTTCTCTTTATTGTATTAAAGGTGCCAAAGAATGCATTAATATAATCTGCTAAATTGTTCTCTGATATCTACATAGAAGGTTTGTGGCTTTATTAAGTGCCAAAATGATCCAGAGATGGTTTTACATGTCCATTAACAACCCTAGAAATTGCCTTAAGAATGAAATGGTCTATTATTACCTTATTTGGAAGGGGCATGAATAATAATGATGTTGAGCTCTGCTCTGATTGGCTGTTTCACAAAGCAGCTCCTTTAGTAGCTCTGTGTGTGTGTATACAGATTTTATGTTTGAGTAATAATCAATTATTTGGAGATTGTTAATGGATGTGTCTTAGTGGTAAGTTGTATTTTTCAGTATGGACCTGCATAACGTAACTGTAATGTCAATAGTTGAACTTCAGCCTAAATGCTAGCATATAGCATTAACTAGCATTTAACGCTAACTCAACCATTGCAACTTTTTTAGCATTGTAACAACATTGTAGTTAATTTAATGTTGGTGTATACTGCCCTACAAAGGCTAAGTGCAGTAACTACGCAAACACTGAAACTGAAAAAAATGCCCTTAAAGTTTTTTACACCAGGCAGTCAATCATGTTACTGCAATTTTGGCACACACGGTTCTCTGGAATGGGACAAAACTGAACCAGGAGACTTTGTCACAAGACACAACAGATCTCACAAAGCCCATTTCAACCCTTAACTCAATTTTGACCAAATACGTTGTTACTGCGCTTTGGCTTTGTAGGGCAGTATACATCTCTACTGTAACGTCATAGTTGGTGTTATGTTTAGATTGGTCTGTTTTCCAGTGGTCTTTTGCATGGACAAGGTTTATATAAGAAGGACGAATCAATTGAGTTTAAGGCTCACAATATTTCATTACCATGTACAGAGCTCTTATTATTCATTTATGCCTAGATAAATACAGTTTTGCATTCTACGGCACTTTTAAAGGGATAGTTCAACCAAAAATAATGTCATTAATGACTCACCCTCATGTCTATCCAAACTCGTAAGACCTCCGTTCATCTTTGGAAAACACAGTTTAAAATGTTTTCTATTTAGTCTGAGAGATTGTTGACCCTTCATTGAAAATCTATGTACGGTGTATTGTCCATGTCCAGAAAGGTAATTAAAACATCATCAAAGTAGTTCATGTGACATCAGTGGGTCAGTTAGAATGTGTTGAAGCATCTGACGCGGATGACGTGTTATCCTCAGACATGTTTGCAAAGGTTTTTTTTTTCAAACTTACAGTGTGCATTTCCCTCAGACTGTAAATGAAGCCTGGGCGCACAAAAAAAAACAGCTGGGGCGCACCAGATAACACGTCAGCCGCGTCATACGTAATCTACGTCTCACGTGTGCGCTGCACAACCGATGCGGAAGAGAAGACTATGCTGAATAAAGTCGTAATTTTTGTTCTTTTTGGACCAAAATGTATTCTCAATGCTTCAACACATTCTAACTGACCCGCTGATGTCACATGGACTACTTTGATGATGTTTTTATTACCTTTCTGGACATGGACAGTATACCGTACATAGATTTTCAATGGAGGGTCAGAAAGCTGTCGGACTAAATCTAAAACATCTTAAACTGTGTTATGAAGATGAACAGAAGTCTTACGAGTTTGGATCAACATGAGGGTGAGTCATTTATGACATTATTTTCTTTTTGGGTGACCTATCCCTTTAAAAGTGCCGTATTTCGTCTTTGTAACCATTTGAATGTCAAATAATCGCCATAACCGAATGTGTGTGTAAGGGATATGAGAGCTAAAGCTCCTATCACAAACTGTCATATGGGATTATAGCGCACAAATCATATGGACTTCTGTCATGACACGTCTCAATCTTTTGGATGCTTAATAGCTCCCGTGTCCTTTTACGGGAAGGTCACGTAAAGCGATGACAGAATTAAATTTTGTAAGTGAAGTGTCTCCTTACTTTCAACTTCAAAATCATTTAAACATTCATGTTAGTCCAGTTATCCATAAATGTGATAAAGTGGCTTGCGTTTTTATTAAAGCTCAAGTTAACTTGATTTAATTAGAAAAGTGCTGTGGTATATTTCAATAAATTTGCAAACAGCAGCCATTGTTAATAAGATAACATTCCCGGCTTAAATGAGAAAATATTTCTGCTGCGTTCATCTCGATGCCTTCCTAACAATTTTTTTCTTATTTGAAAATTATACGATACAGTAAAAAATGCAGATTGCAGAGCCCTGAGGCACATTCGAAAACGTTAACTTCTTCTCCTTGACGTACACAGTTTTGTTTTAATTAAATTTCCTGCCGCACAACGGCGTTCACCTCATGAGATGGAGAGAGAAGCAGACGTTTTTATTTTTTCCATCTGTCAGACGAAGTGGAGGAGCGGAGCGTGTTTGGAGCGAAGAAGAGGAAAGGGGTTTGTGTTGATACCGATGTCCTCTTGACCCTACGGTAATTTCACACATCAAAGAGAGCTCGGGCTGACTCGAGCGGTCCACAGTCACACCGCGGCTCAGCCCAGATCAGCTCTGCCAAAGTACAGAGCTATCTCAAGCCACCAGGGGAAACCGAGTAAAAACCCACGATAGTTTTGATCTTGAGCATATTTGACATTCATATGGTAGCAGACTGTTCTTTTTACTTTTGATATCTGATTGGGTCTGTTGATTGGTCGAGTTCTCTATCTTTTTAGTGAGTGAATAGAGCCGTGATAACGCTTTTCTTTGTCAGAAACTTCTCGGCCGACCTTTATTCTGAAAGTAATTCGATCAAGATCACCGCTGGTACAATTGCACTGTTTATGGTGTTTGAGTTTCCAAATTGCTGGGCAGTGACTGCACAAAAGAAAATGAACAATGAACTTTTCATGCTTGAGCGTTTGGCGGAATGCGTGCATCGCGTGACTGTGTAAAAATCCAAAGAATAGAAAACCGTCTTTACAGATGTACATCCAATAATCTGTGTGTCTGTTTTTCTCTTTTACGCTCAGTTTTGGACGTGTACGTGTTGAGCACTGACGGCCAAATTCAAGACTTCAGGTTTCCACAGAGCAGCAAGAGAGGAGCCTCGATTCAACTCTCAGCCAACATGGTCAAACTAAACAGTAAAAACGGTGAGCAAATACACTTTTATTGCAAAACACAAAAGTGAATAAGTTTCAGTCGAGGATTTCTAAAGTAGTCAAGGCAGGCATATCATGTCGAAGGCCAGAAATATTTTTGCACAGTATGCAAACACAAATTGCATTGCATTACAAGCACATGGTCCTGTTGAACATACTTGAAGTGTGTTCTTGTGTTACAGTGAGCGATAGGAATCTTTAAATGTCTGGAAGCATTCAGGTAGCAAGCTATAAGTGTGTTTATATGTTAAATCAACTTTAACTAACTTTAATCTTTATGACATTAGTTGACGTGTTACTGTAGTGCCCCTTGTGGTCATACTGAAAACGTGATATGCGTCGCTTTATGGATTTGGGAGGGCAGTGGCATGCAGTGTTGGGGGTAACGCATTACAAGTAACGTGCTTTACGTAATAATATAACTTTTTTGAAGCTACGAGTAAAGTTACGCAAAACTTTTGAAATGTACGCATTAATATTTGAGTTACTTTTTCGAAAAAGTAATGCAAGTTACTTTTTTAGTTTAATTAATTCGAAAAAAAATATGTACTGAATTAAACTAAACATAGTCACATTATGCACTCTATGTGTACACGCCTGTGAAAAAGTAACGCAAAAGTAACTAAAAGTAACTTAAGCATTACCTTCCATGTAAAGTAACTAAGTAACGCAATTAGTTACTTTTTTGGGAGTAACTTGATATTGTAATGCATTACTTTTAAAAGTAACTTTCCTCAACACTGGTGGCATGCAATACATAATTTTTTTAGCTTTTCTTGTGTTTTTGTCGAAAAGTGTTAAAATCCTTCTATTGTCTTCAATTCAAGGTGTTGCCAAGTTGGTGTTCGTCCTTTATAAGCATCTGGGGAATTTCCTCAGTACAGAGAACGCCACAGTGAGACTGATGGGTGAGGGCGGAGTCAAAAACCACACCCTGACCGTCAACTCCCACATCCTCTCCGCCTCCATCAACAAAGAGTCCAGCCGAGTGTTCGTGTCGGAGCCGGTCATATTCACGCTGGAGCATCTGGACGTAAGGGATCAAATGCTTAGTTAGAGACAATTATTGATTTCAGGTGTTTCGTACTTCGTTCTGTCTGTCTTTTATATAAAATAAAATCTAATGTAAACCTGGAAATGAACAACGGTTTAGGATCTTGAAGCATTTAAGACAAATTCTGTTTCTGGGTCACTAATCAAATAAGCAAATTTGGACGCCGCACATGTTTACTTTTCCATACAAAAGGTCAGGTTTCCCGCACATGATGCTCTTTGGATTATTCTCAGATCATGCTGGAATAACATGGATCATCGGGTTTTGCACAAACGTGTGAAGTTCTTGCCAGCTCATCAAGCGCATACGGTTATTCAAGAAAAAGAGGGACAGACCGAACGTTTTTCCAATTTAACATCACTCAAATTATAATGCAGATAATACAGTTTGTATGTAACGGAGAAAGCTGTATTAAATTGGAAAAATGTTAAATGTAAAAGTGGACACAGACTATTGAATTTCATATGTGCTCTACAGTGCAATGTAAGGTCAATCTATCCCATACGGCAAAAATAATATATTTTCAAATATAATTTAAATATATTTCAAAATAAAAAAATTAAATGTGTTTACAAAAATGTATTGTTCGCCAATATATTTTTGGGGGGCATTTTTTGTATATTTTTAAATATATTTTAAAGCATTTATAATAACGTCACATTGACAGAAATACTTTGTACTGTATGTTACAAACCTGTAAATATAACAGGTTTGAAAAGGTTAAAATTATAGCTGGGCATAGATTAATCTAGATTAATCTAATTCAAAATAAAAGTAATTTTTTGCATAACATAGGAGTTTGTGCTCTGTGTAATTATTATGTATATATAAATACACACACATTAATTTATGTAATTAAGAAACATTTACATGTGTGTATATATATATATATATATATATATATATATATTCTAAATTATATATAAATAAAAAACTATATTAAAAAAAATATTCAAAACATTTGAATATATATATATATATATATATATATATATATATATATATATATATATATATATATATATATATATATATATATATATATATATATATATATATATATATATATATATATATATATATACATATATATATATAAGAAATTTTTTATTCAAATGTTGTTTTTTATATTTAATTTAGAATATATATAAAAAATAAAAATATATATATCTGTATGTGCGTGTGTGTGTGTGTGTATAATATACATAATATTTAAACACATCACAAACCCATATATTATGCAAAAAATTACTTTTATTTAGTTTGAGATTAATCTAGATTAATCTATGCCCAGCCCTAGTTAAAATTTAATATATATTTTCAAATACATATTTTCAAATAATTTGATATTTTATACATAGTTTATACATTTTTTACAAACTGTTATATTTTGGACAGAAAAATATATTTTTTCTGTGTGGGTTATAAAAATAAGAAATGTCTTCGTTGCCCTTGAAATAAATTGTGAAATATATGTTAATATATGAAGGTTAAAAGTAAATATATTTTAAAAAATTCTAATATAATTTTTAAATAATTAAAAAATATATTAAAATAAACCTTTGCTTTCTACAAAATCTATTTATCAAATATTTAAAAAATATATTTTTGGCCAAATAATTATTTTTTTATTTTATTTTATTGCCATAAGGGATATGCTTTAATGTACAATGGAGCGAAAGCTAAAACATTGTGATGCTTCTTACCAAAATAGTAAAATAACTACAATCAAAACAATTTCAATACAAAGCCAATCAGTGCCTTCTGTTTCTTTGGGGTAGGATTTATTTTGGGGTCAGGATTAACCAATCATTGTCCTCTGACATTAAGGCTAAAAAGTTAAGCCTGATTCATACTTCTGTGTAGGATCCTTCGCTGTAGGCACAAACCTTTCCAAAAAATTAACAACCTGTCCATTTTTCACGGACCGCAAACACTGTGATTGGTTTGCTAAAACCCTTCCCATCAGGCTAAAAAAAATCTGTCTAGCATTTCTGCATTCAACAGTAAAAACAAAGATGAACCAAGTTGAGGAACAATATTTAACAACTCGAGCTGTAGCAAAAGTTCACCCCAATCACTGCGGATGTGTTTCCAATAACATACACAAGCTGTTTTGTCTTAATACTGTAACATGCCTGTGGAAATTGCATACTAGTGATCTGCATGTGTAATTGCATGTCAACACGAACAACGACAAAGAAGTATGAATGAAAACTGATAAGTAGCCAAAGGCGGCGTAGGTCATACGCAAAACTATAAATTAACCTTTAAGGCTATGATTGGTTAATAATGCAATGGATGTTGATCCAAGAACATGTACTACTTGGGTAAATTTGATGTGGTTAAAGGTCAAAAGCTTGCACCTGACAGATGACAATTTGTTTCTCAAATCCTTTCATCAGACTGAAAACTACTTCAACCCAAACTGCTCCTTCTGGAACTACTCGGAGAGGAGCATGATGGGATACTGGTCAACGCAAGGCTGCAAACTCATCGCCACGAACAAGACTCACACCACGTGTACATGCAGTCACCTGACCAACTTTGCGATCCTGATGGCCCATCGAGAGCATGCGGTAAGTACCTGCTAGTCCCCTGTGGTGGCACGTCCAACAGCACATATCAACATGTGGTGTAGTTATATAATTACGTCCCCAGCTATTCTCCAATACTAATTTCCAGCTTTCTGTACATTGTTCGCATGATCCTGATTTATATTGAGTCAGAGTTTCCAGAATGTCATTTCATTTTGATGATATGGTGGAATAAATTGGCTGTAATTTGCCTTCATCACAAGCAACTTATCTCTACAAGTGAACAAATGAACATAATAGAGCGCTCTCCCCAAGCACAAAAATAATTCCCGGTCTAGTTTGATCAATGAAGCTCTTGTGTTAGAAGTTTCAGGGAGAAGCGCAATTACGCCGTGAATGACACGATATCATACGCAGCCATCGTTTAAGCCGTAATGAATGTGGAAATTATGGGATTTGTGGTACGAGTACTTACACGGTCTTGGCCCATGAACTTTCTCCTTCACTGAAAGAGCCGCTGTAAATTTAACCACAGTTTAAGGCCCCGAAGCATCAACCCTCGTAGCGACATCTGGAAAGTTCAAGCCTGTCACGAGTGAGACGTTCAAATGAAATAAAGACTTGAGGACTCAAGGTTATCCATTGCGTTTTACTAAATCCAGAACTTAAATCGTATTTTCGTCGAATATCCAATAAATATATATATAAGCCTTTGCCGGGAACGGGAATGTGCCACGGCATCGTCTCTGGGGTCTTCAGAGTGGCTGACGTGTAGACAAGCGATCGATGTCAGTATTGCATATCGTGTTATGACAGACGACATCACGGTTTCCTGTTAACGTAAATACGTTTATTTATTGTAAGTCATATTTCTATCTTTAGTGACATTAAGATTCCCACCGCTAGAAAAAAATGCATTCTGGTTCTTACATTTATTCCTGTCGTAACCCTTAATACCATCATTATTTGTTAAACCCTGACACAAGACTGTAAGATATTTTTCTCATTTATTTTAAACGGAGAATTAAACTAATACAGCAGTTAATGTCTTCTGCTGAGTCACTGTTTTATGACTTCTGGATATAAACGATAATGGCCATCTTAGTTAAACTGGCAGACTCAGCAGACATGTGCGGTGTAAGCTTATACTGAATGATACTGTTAATTACAGGTTTGTCGTTTCATAATCAATATGTTTTTAATGAAGCAGTCATTTAGCAGAGGCTTTTAACCAAAGTGCTTCACTTATTACAAGTTCAGTCTCGCCCAGATGTTGAACCTTTGTAATTTTACCACCCTCGTTCATGAAACACAAACTTCTCGGCTTTTTCGTGTAAATTATTCAGAAAACCAGTTGCGCATTAATTGTTGCAGTCTGCTACTGTAATTATAAATTAGATTTCTTAAACCTACCAGATTTTTATATAAACCAGACATGATTGTATCATAGGACTGAGCTAATATGAAACTACAGTTTAAAATGAATTCACCCCCCGTATGGAAGACCATGAGTGCCACTTTAAAATAAAATGAAAATTTATTTAATATTTTAAACTTAAAATGTAAATAAATAAAACAATTTAAAATATACAAATTAATAGACACATTAAAAACTGTTTCTTAAATTCATGCTTTAAAATGGAGTTAAAGGTGCAGTGTGTACATTTTAGCGGCATCTAGTGGTGAGGTTGCGAATCAACGGCTCAGTCCATTGCTCACCCCTTGCTTTTGAAACACATAGAGATGCTATGATAGCCACCACCTATCTTCCATGTAAGGGGACCATCCTTGTATGTAGATAAAAACCTCTTATTCTAAGGCAGTGCTTCTCAATTATTTTCTGTCAAGCCCACCACCAAATCCCCCCCCCCTAGGAAGAAGTAAACATTTCGCGCCCCCCCCAACTCTTCGCCGCGACTCTAAATAGTATAATTTATCTATAAAATGACACATCTGCAAAACATTGTATCCTTATTAACATTAAAGAAAACACAAAAAAAGAAATATCGATCAACTTACAGCAAAGAATAACTTTATTAACATTGTTTTTAGTTTGTACACTGAAAAAAACAACTTGTAAAATTTACTTAAAAAAAATCCTCGTAACAATTTGCACAAACTTTTTTTAAGTAAAATGTACTGCTTTTTTATAAGTAAAACTTACCTACTAAAATCAAATAAAATTTACTTAAAATTGCATGATAAAACATATGTTAAATAATTAATTAAATGTTACTTAGTTATTTTATTTAGAAGTTAGATTTATTTTAATCGTCTAGGTAAAGTCTATTAGGTTTTTTTGAAAATTGAAGCATTAGGACAGTCCTAATAATATTAAAGGAACAGTATGTAAGAAATTTATATCAATGAATCATAAAATGGCCCTGATATGTCACTAGACATTTAGAAATCATTTTCATTTCAAATACTTATATCACTGACAACAGTTGTCTGCCCAGGATATTGTCATTTAAAAAGTGGAGTTGCAGCCCTCAACTGATGTTTATGTTGTCATTTTGTCTATTGGCCACCAGTTGTGTGATTGCAGTACCAGTTTTAGCCACAAGTTTTGTTATTGCAATACCATTTTTGGCCACAATCCTACATACTGTTCCTTTAAATAAATCGTATTTTCTGTTCGTTATTTTCTTTAACATATGTCTATGGACCTAGTTATTTTTAGTGTTATAAATGGCATTATAACACAAAATTCATGACTGACAACAAGCCAGTCTTTGAATAATCTTGATTCTGAACAGAAATGCACACAAACTGTTTCTTTATCAGCACTGTGGAGGGAATTACAATACAAGGTTCTGAACAGGCTTCATGTAAAGAAACACTGATCACATAAACGGTGACTTCACAAAATTATTATTTACAACAAAACAACATCAATATATAAGAGCTTAAACTAGGGCTGGGTGGTATGACGGTATATTCCGTTACCGCGGAATAAAATGTCAGACGTAACAGATTTTTCTATTCCGTCTATTCCGCGGAATGCAAATAAGTGGGCGTGGCTAACGCTGCCCTCACGCTTGTTAGACTTAGTGTGACGGAGAAACAAGTAAAATAATTCACTCATAAAAAATAAACGAGTTATTTCTGTAATTTTTTGCAGCAAGACTCTCGCTCGCTCTCTTTCTCTCTCTCTCTCTCTCTCTCTCTCTCTCTCTCTCTCTCTCTCTCTCTCTTTCTCTCTCTTTCTCTCTCTCTCACTCTTACTCTCTCTCCCTCTCTCTGTCTGTGCTCGTGCAGCAGCCGGCCGGTCTCTCGAGTGCAGAGGTCTCTAGGCACACGCAAGGAGCTGCGACGCCTAATAAATGGTTCTTCTCAAACATAATGCTAATAGTTGTAATGTTTTAACTTTAAGCAAGCTAAGACAAAACTCGCGTTTATATCAGTGACACGTGCGCTGCTGGAGCGATGTAGTTTGACGCGCCATTTGCTTAAACAAACATATTTGATCGGAAAGACGAGAAAGAGACGCGAATGTTAAGGTCTAATAGTAAAGGGCGTCAAGACCTTAAAACAGACTTCATGATCATCACATCATAGCACCTGTCATATTTATAATATCTAAAGCTTCGTCTCTCATATAAGCTAGTTATTCATCCTGTCTGTAGGTTTTTGCCTATATTTATACCTGTTCATTTTACATATTGCCTATTTTTAATGTAATGTATGCATCTGCTGAAGTTTTTGATTAAAATTTACTTAATTATTTTAGGACTATGTGCAGTGACTATAAAACAGTTAAATAATACAAGAATATATCTAATAAGACTTACTATTCCCACACAGTTCATTTTTTTATATGAACTAATTGTGTATTTATCATCATTTTACTTAGGAAAATCTAGTTCTCAATAAATGTTAATATTATTATGTAGAAATTATGAGAGTTAATCTAATAAATATTACTACACTAAAAAGTTCGTTTTTTCAGTGTAACAGAAAAGACTTAAAATGCATCAATTTGCCTGAAAAAAAATCAATCCTTGTTTAAAGTATAATATTTTTTGACCGTTTGATACTGAAAAATTAAATTAAATATAATCAATAAATAATAATAAAAACTCAAGCGGCTTTTCAGCGTGATTGGGGTGTAATGTCTTTAAGTGACAGTGCAAAAAAATAACTTCCTGAAAAAGTATTTTTCCCCAGGGTCTCGCGCGCCCCCCCTGGTATCGCTTCGAGCCCCCCCTGGGGGTCCCGCCCCACTATTTGAGAAGCACTGTTCTAAGGTAATAGACACATAAGGGTTCATTATGAAAGGTCTTTATAAACCCCTGATAATATTGTTTTGAATATTATTTTGCATTTCTGTCAAGAGATCCTTTTAAAAATTACACACTGTACCTTTAAAGTTGCAATGAAAAACTGTAATTTGTGATTGTTTTGTTGTAATTAAAACAAAATTCATGTCCCTCATAATTATTTAATCAAAAATGCAAATGTCCTCAAAACGGTCTCTCTTTACGTCCGGTCATATGGTATGGCAGGTGGGTGGGGTCCGGGAAAAGATCGTAGCGATTAGCAAATAGCGGCATGACACAACTTCAAACGATCCAATCGGTTCTCCATGGACAAATTTAAGTCTCGCCCTACCTTTATTTATTACAAAAAGCCGTTTCACTTGGAAATATGTCATCATGGGGAAAATAAGACAATTGCTACTTCTGTTTTGTGGCGACTTTGAATAGATCAATAAAACTGAATTAGAAAATATTTTTTTAATTGAAAAATAAATAGACAATTTTAAAACTCTTTGATTAAAATCTTTTGACCGAAATAAATAAAAAATAAAAGTGTACATTAATAAATCATTTAAATAGTGTTTTTAAAAAGCATTTCCCAATAGATCATTTTACTGTTTGTACACAATGGTGACATGGCAACGTATGCACGCGCAGTTTGGCAAAGGAAGTATGGCAAGAATCAGTAGTGAAGCAACACAGACAGAGAAATTTATTTTAAAAAGTTGACTTATCAACTTTTTCAGCACAGCTACCAGATCCGTGTACTATATAGTGGAGTGGATAGAAGACGTTAGCAGATGACCAAATATAAAGTGGTCAGATACATATATACGTATATTAGTATATTATATTAGTGCAATCAAATGCAACAACCAGACATTTTGATGCTGGGAAACCGTTTTAATAAACTTTCTGAGTTGCTACCATGTTAGAACCAATTGGGAACAACCGCACTTCTGTTGCCAAAATGCGCGATCAGGCTATTTGATTATGTGGGCTATAAAAGGGTCTATTGCTTTTCATTGTCATTTTGCCAAATGCTTTTTTATCCATTTGTCAATCTGTCTTTTTGTTCGTTTGACATGTATTTTCAAGGGTGTGGGGAGCATCCATGAACTCCTGCTGACAGTTATCACTCGAATGGGCATTGCCGTTTCGCTTGTCTGCCTCGCCATCAGTATCTTCACCTTCTGCTTCTTCCGCGGCCTTCAGAGTGACCGCAACACCATCCACAAGAATCTCTGCATCAACCTCTTCATTGCCGAGCTCCTCTTCCTCGTGGGCATCAACATGACTGAACCTCCGGTAGGGAAAGTTTTTCTAATTGTTTATGTGATTGTGATAGACAAAATGCTAAGATGAGGAAGATGAGAGTTGATTGATGTAAGCAACTTGGAAGAAGTGTATATAATGCCTAGAGAGTATAACATTAACTTTAGACAATGCAGCAAAGTTGAGCGACCTGTTGCATATAAGCCAATAGCATGATGCATCAATTACAGACAGGAATGCAGACAGTGACTTCCTTAAAATCTTTAGGAATGTTTGCTAGTGACACAGTAACACTTCAACAATGAAATCACTTTCAGTAGCTGGGTTTCCCTCGAAACGTGAAGCAAATCTTTTTAAAATCCACGAAAACTAAAAACAAACAAATGCGAATTAGGTGCGTTTCCATCACGTTGTTCGAGTGAATAATGGCGGTATTCGTAAGCTAGTAATCAACAGTAAATAAAACAAGGCACGCTTAGAAAATGGAGACATGACTGCATGATTTGGTTAGTTATACATTTATTAGCTTGTAATTGCCAAACTGAATGCTGTGCACAGAAGACTAAATGCAGATTTTTAATGCAGGCACAGCAGCAATGCAACAACATCAAGCCACATATATGGGAAAGAAAACGTCAGCTGATACAGCTAGACGATCATGTTGTGGGTTTAATGTTCGCTACCTCAAAAAAGTTTTACATCTCTCTTTATTTGCATTTAATCTTTTTCGCATAAGTAAAAACTGATTTGCAAATTAAATAATTTTTATTTGAAATTTGTTGTTTCCATCAGTCGTTTCCAGTGTTGGGGGTAACACATTACAAGTAAAGTGCATTACGTAATAATATTACTTTTCTAAAGTAACGAGTGAAGTGACGCATTACTTTATAAATGTACACATTCATATATGAGTTACTTTAAAAAAAAGGAATGCAAGTTACTTTTCAGTTTAATTAATTTAAAAACAATATGTACTGAATTAAACTGAACGTAGTCACCTTGAATAACGCACTCCAAGCGTGCGTGCCTAAGCGGGAACAGCTTGACATTTTTGCTATATAAATATCCAATTTCTGAATGCAAAACTTTTCATTCATAAAAAAAACTTTTGCAAGGCCTGAAAGAGATCAAACCTCAGCAAAGTAAGAAAAAGTAACAAAAAAGCAACTTAAAATTAATCTAAGTATTACTTTCCATGAAAAGTAACTAAGTAACGCATTTAGTTACTTTTTTGGGGAGTAACTTACCAGTAATATTGTAATGCATTACTTTTAAAAGTAACTTTCCTCAACACTGCTCGTTTCTGATGCAATACTTCAAAACGCGCATAAAATCATATGTGATGGAAACCCAGCAGGTATGAACACGCAACAAAGTTTTAGTGCAGATTTTCATTTAATATAGCTTTAAGAATAAATTGAAATGTTGATACTGTAGATCAGGGGTGTCAAACTCAATTTCATCGCGGGCCACATCAGCATTACAGTAAATCTCAAAGGGCCGGTTGTATTTGAACGACTGTATGAATGTATCAACTCTCTTATTACTGTACATTGCATAATTTTCCCTGCATTTGCTTACTATTGGTTTTGTTAATAACTCAATTAATACCTAGCTTTGAAAGTAGAAGCCCAGGCAAATAATGACAAAGTGTATAGAGTACAACCATTCTACAGATTATTTTAAAAATAATTGTGGTGACAAAAACACATGTTGTATGTGAGTACACTCAAAATGTTCTGTTATCCTTCATTGTGCAGGTAAGAAAATGAGAGGCATTTTAAGATACTCATCTGTTTTACAATCTCCACCACAATATGCATTTATTAGACATACTCTGGCTTGTCATTTCTTGCCCTCTTTACAAAAAAGCTGTGATTTTTTTACCTGGCTTTGAGTGTCTGATTGACTGACGTCTCGTGAGTTCAGTGTTGTAGGCTACAGATCAATAGTTTCAATCGTTTATTAAAAGGAATTGGTTCAAATGAGTCATTAGTTCGCGTATGTAGCGGGAGTAGACGCTGTGTAAACTAATCCCAGCTGGACATCGCGAAACATTTCTGTAAACGAGACGGAAAACATTTTCTCGCTGGATTCGCGTGAGCGTGCGCGAGAGAGGGACAGAAAGAACGAGCAGATACTGTCCGTTTCCATATGCGGAGGTCGCATAAGCGGCGTCATCAAGCCTGGTGTATTTAAGTTAACTAACCATTACATCCGCAAGTCATGCGCATATTACAACTATTTACTATAAACAAATAATAATATTTAACTTTATAATTGTTAATATTATGAAAAAAGACAGTCTTGATGACGTATGCAGCCTGGAAATGCGACCTCCGGAGGATGCAGCATTCGCATTCAGACACGGCCACTCTAGTAGTGCGCTCGTGCGGGGCACTGCACGTTCTTTCTCATGCAATCATCAACATTATCAACATAAATACATTACAAAAAGACTTTGGCAGGACAAAAATTCGTTTTGGTGGCTGCAAAAAAAATCAATGTTGGAAATAACCTGCAAAAAATAAAACTTATAATAACAATAAAATAATCTCTCGCAGGCCACATAATTAACATAATTTGTAAACTCTCGCGGGCCAGATGAAATGAGGGGGCGGGCCAGATTTGGCCCGCGGGCCTTGAGTTTGACACCCCTGCTGTAGATAGTTCATGCTGATTATTTAAAGGGGTCATAGTCCATCCATGTTTAAGTGCTATAATTGGGTCCTCAGTGCTTCTGTCAACCTAAGAAAGACGTAAAAAAGATCAACCCAGTAATTTTGTTTTTGTAAGCCATTCTCTGCAAGCATGTGAAAAATTAGGTTGTTCAGATTTCGCCTGTTTTGTGAGGTAGGTATATAAGGCCATTTGCAAAAATACCACCCCTTAATCTGCCCTCTCCAACCACGGCACTGCCATTTAGTGCAGAGAGAAAAAATAATTGAAAGAGCAATTGAGTTTCAATTTCAACAAATTTCAGTGTTTGCATTTCATCAGCTCATTTGCATTTTAAAGGACACACCAAAAAAAACCCCGGCAAATCTTTGCTCAGGCCTACAAAGCGGTAATTTTAATATGCTATTATTAATTATCTTTGGAGTATTTTGAGCTAAAACTTCACATGCGCAGTCTGGGGACACCAAATACTTAAAAGATATTTTTTTTTATCTTAAAGAAATCTCATAATATGACCCATTTAATTAAAACTGCACTACTTCACACAATTTGTGCATTATGTATTATTTAATGATGACTAGTGTCATACATTCACTATGTTTACATGCGTAAAATACATAATTGAATTATAATGACGTTTTGGTAGTATTGCGATTACACTTTACCTCATGTAAACACAATACTTCCATCAAATTAATGCGATGAAGCTCATGGTCATAGCAAACGTAATTGTATTAAATTGGTGTATTCTTGCTATACACCGTCGTGTAAACACTTTAATTACATATATTCGGCACCAACTGAAGTGTGCATGTGCTTTTGTCACACACCTTAAAGGTATTGCGGAGGATTTTCTTTTTCCGGGTGGATCATCAAGACTATTGGTCCTCCTACTTGTCAGTCAGGAATGTTGCGCAATTGCATTTTTTTAAAAAGTGGAGAAAAAAATTCGAGAAAATCCTCCGCTACACCTTTAAGTAAACATGACATTAGGAAGTTTTGTTTATACTGTCAACCCAACTCGCTGGTAGTAATCTCTGCTTCTTCAAAAACAGTGTATAAAACCGTTCCAGGCATATTCAGAATACTTTATCACGTCACCAAATAACAATGTGTTTGGCATTCGATAAATATATTAAATCAAGAGGCCAGTAACATACCTACTGTTAGTGAGTTCATCATTTGTGCATTGCATTATGTGAAACATAACCACAAATGTTAGCGTATTATAAAATGATTGGAAATGAGCATATTATTGGTGCCTATGTAAACATAGCCATTGTTAGCTTAGCAACGTGCTAACACTAGTGTTAATACATTGTGTACACAAAAACAATAGCGTTGTTGCATAATTGTTGTTGAATTTTGAAGGTTCTTAAAAATCTATGCTAAACTCTGATCCTCTTCTTCTGATCAGATTGTGTGCTCGGTGATCGCTGGAGTTCTTCATTTTTTCTTTCTGGCGGCGTTTGCTTGGATGTGTTTGGAGGGCGTTCAGTTGTTCCTCATGCTCGTGGAGGTCTTCGAGAGCGAATTCTCCAGACGAAAGTACTATTACGCATCCGGCTATCTGTTTCCAGCAGTGGTGGTTGGGATTTCGGCAGCCATCGACTACAAAAGCTACGGCACCAAGAAAGCGTAAGTTCCTCTGTTCTGGTTGGCTGGTTTTAGCTGGTCTCCCAGCCTGGTTTTAGATGGTTAAGCTACAGTAGTGTAGCAGACTGGTCAAGCTGGTGGGTCGGGTAGTTTTAGCTGGTGAGTCAGTAGGTCTACTTTTCAACACTTTTTAGCTGGTCAGGCTTGAAGACCAGCTGACCCACCAGGTTGACCAGGCTGGAAGCTTGGCCAGCTTTGCTTAGCTGGTAGGCTGGTATCAGCTAGTTTAAGATGGAAGTAGCTGGTTAAAACTGGTCCCCCAGCCTGGAAAAGCTGGTTAAGCTGGTCTTCCAGCCTGGCAAGGTGGTGGGTCTGCTGGCTTTAGCTGGTGTGTGAGCTGGTCTCCCAGCCTGCTACATAGGCTGGTTTTAGCTTGTCTTTTCAGTAGGGATATTTGTTTGGTTTTGTGCGTTTGTGAGACTTGTCGTGTTGCTCATCAAGTAATAAGACCATATGTTCCTCTAATACTCATTTCCTTTTGATTAGGCATTTCAAAAGAAAGCCTGTCACATCAGAGACAAACATAGCGCCACATATTTATCTTTGACCTCAGGAGACTTTGATGAAGTCGATTGCTGATTCAGCTTGTTTGAAAGATATGAGATTTCGGTTTGTGAAGTGTGCTCGGTAAACAACACAATGAATGCATGCAATTACATGTTTGACAACCTCATTTAACTGTATACACTTTTATGCAGCTAGTAAACAACTAAATGATAACACCTTGCTAATAGCCAAGGTTAAAAAAAAACAAGCAGCCTCCATCAATGTTTCTTGTTTTCAGTTGTGAATCATCCAGAAGTTGTAATTTGGAGTATTAAGAGTGACTTTAGACATAGACACACTCAGAGCGATCAGCAAAATCACTTCTGTTGAAGTGCAGCAGTCATTCCCAAATTTTGCGTTGTGTTTGTGGCCATACAAAGGTTATTGCTAATATGGCCATTTCTCACTTATGTTTTTCTCTCTTTCCAGTTGTTGGTTGAGGGTTGATAATCATTTCATCTGGAGTTTCATTGGTCCTGTAACGTTCGTCATCTTGGTAAGTTTTAAACTTTTGTCAGGATTTACATTTACTAATGTAAATGTTCCCCTAATGTAATGTTCCCCACCAGACATTTTTTGAAAAGTTGCCCGCCAGCATTTTTTTGTGATTTCACATAATGCCTTCCAGGAAAATTTTCTTCAAAAAATATATATAAACATACAAATATATAAAATAAAGGACAGACCCTCTGCTTTCAAACAAACAAAATGGGGGAAAAAGTTTCATCCTATCTATATTTTTTTCTCTGCTTATAGATGGTTTCAACAATAACAATATAAACAAGTGGTTTTCGTGGTCAACACGTAACTTCCGGTAAACTCCGCTATTAATAAATAACAACAAAGTCCTTTTAAAGTAGTTTATTTATATAACAAGCAAAATAAACAACATGTAGATTACCCAGGAAACCAAAACATTTGTTATTTTCGACGAGGTACTTGTGTAAGAGACCATTAAACAAACTGGAACTGGAAGTAAAGATGGACCAGACGCTTAATCGCGTTACCGCACGTGCGTCCAATGAAATGGTCTATAAACTCATAAATATGGATATTTTTCTTTAAAAATAAACATTTTTTAGCAAAAAGCTGAAATAATTGCATTTTTGTAAAGGAATTTTGTTAGAGATCAGATTCAGAATGATTTTCACAACATACACAGAGTTTAAAATTAGTAAATAACGTTTTACTAGTTTTTTTTTTATAAATTGAGTAAGTGCGCCCATCTAGTGGATAATCAGATTAATTTTTTAGAAACACGTTTTTTATGCAAATTTTTTTTCTTAATTGACGAGATAACTTGTTAATGGTGGGGATAGAGTTAAGGGACTATTCATGATGCTGCTATTGGGTTCCTAAAACTATAGGGCTCCTTATAGTTGTGCGTAGGTCCTACGGCGTACCCTCCATGCGGTAGGCTACGCGTCAGTTTTTTATGTATTATTCTGCGTTGGTTGTCGTCTGCGTCGAAATGCAATTACAGAGGCATTATCCACACGTGTAACCCACAGTAGAAGTGCAACAGCCAAAAAAGAAGCAGTTTGGCCTGTAAACCCACAAACGAAGAAGTAGTTTGTTGTGTATGATTCGACTTTTGTTGCAGTTTGAGTTAAATCACTCCTTTACTTCTTCCATCTTGGTTCTTAATGTCGCAAGCGGAAATTCAAATGAAGAAATGTAACGTCGATTTTTTTACCGGATGGGTTCTAGTTGACCAATCACAGTGCTTACGGTCTGCGCAGAACAGATCCGTTGTTAAAATTTTGGTGTACACATAACCTACAGCGTAGAACCTATACACGACTATAAATGACAATTAATACTACAGTGTTAGTTTTACTTAAGTAAACATCAGTGATGCGCGGGTCAATGTATAAACAACCCGCACCTGACCACCGTTTTCAACTATCCCGACTCTGCGTCCTGGCCCCGCATTTTTTAAAAGTGGTAATTGTTTAAAATAGTTAATTAGCAACTTTATTTCGAACAACCCGACTGACCGCAACCCGAATATCATAACAAATATTTTTGGATGACTCGTAACGGTGGGTGACCACAGGCACCCGCTCATTTTGGATCAACCCACGCATCACTGGTAAACATGGTTTAACCATGTTTTTGTTGCACATCTAATGTATGATTATTTAACTTTCGTTAATTAAAATCGTTAATTTTGAAAATGGTTAGTCGATAATGTATGCTTTGTAAGAACCAAGCATACTTTTTTGCTTCTTTTTTTCTGGTGGTGCTGTTCCTATTGGTCGATAACATACAACGTGTTCCAATACAGTAATAAGTGCTGCGTTGTTATAAGTCAATACTGTCTGATGGGTTGCTGTTGGTTAGGCTTCATTTAGATCTCTCGTTATGAATTCACTGCACCAGACAGATGACTGGAAAATGACAAAGTTGCAGACCTGAAGGTCGTTCATTCTTGAAAAAGAGCGATAAAGGGTGACGAATGAGACGAGTATGAAGATAACAAGTAGGAGGTTCTGACAGCCATAGATTGCTGGAGTTTAACTGTACTGACATGAATTACGGCACCACTGCGGGGATATTTTGGCTTGGTAAGGAGGGTTTTTTTTACAAACTCCCACAGATGGATGAGAAATCTGACACAAGGACTGGAAAAACAGGCCATTTTAGAAAGTGCAGAAATAGATGGTGTGCAGATAGTGAAATGTGCAGTCGGTGGTGTTCAGGGTACATAAACAGAGCGTGACCTATGCTGCGAGTTACTCCTAATGCACCCATTTACCTCCTGCGGGTCAGAGAGACCAAGAATGTAAACCAATTTAAAGAAAGGTATCCATATTTCATCCCAAAAAATACAATAAAATTGGAATTAACTAAATAAGTTTCTTTGTAAGACACAGTGAAGACGACAGGCTGAAGTGTCTTCTGTTCTCAGGTGTGAGCTCCGGCTGTGGCTCTATTTTGGGTAGGTGAAGGGTGAGATGGGGGGAGGAGAGGACTGGGAGGTGTGGAGTGAGTTAAGGCGGTTCAGCTGGTCTGGCTTCCTCCCGTGCCGTGCCTGGTCTGCCGGGCTGTCTCATCAGATCTGTGTCATCGCTCGCAGGGAGCGTTAAATGCATTTCCAGCCTCTCCACCCGTTCTGGAGCATAGCAGCCCCAGTGACTTGCAGACAACGCTTAACAGCAACATAATCAGTGATCTAAAAGCCCCCCTCCCCTCTCTGTTTATCCTCCTTTCCTTATATCAGTCTTCACAGTTATCTCTTCTTCAATAATTTAAATTCTAGACTACTGTTTTACTGCTATTAGTTTACACAATTACCATGAGTCGTAATTAGAGGTTAAGGCTTTTGAGAAATCTTTAACTTCCAGACCATTTAGAAAACAAACATCAACACTTTAAATCAAGAGATGTCCCTTGTACAACAATAAAATTGGTGAAACACCAAACGCGAATTCAATGATTTGTGCTAGTAGATTACATACAAAGTCAATACAAAGACGCGAATAGACGCAAATAAATAAAGTGAATCGGGTGGCGCGATTGTAGCACGTGCTATTCGCCTCAAACACATCTTCGCGCAAGTTGAAAATATTTACTCAAGCGAAAAATTAGCATGACAACGAAGTCCCACAAGTAATCTAGAGCGAGGAATGGGATGCTTCGCCGAAATACCCTGGGGGGAGTTTTCATTTTATTGTTGTGACCAGTGTTGGGGGTAACGCATTACAAGTAACATGCGTTTACGTAATAATATTACTTTTCTGAAGTAACGAGTAAAGTAACACATTACTTTATAAATGTACACATTAATATTTCAGTTACTTTTTTTTTTTTTTAAAAAGTTACTTTTCGGTTTAATTAATTAATAATAAAAAACAATGTACTGCATTAACGTATTAACGTAAAATTCCACACTCTATGCGTGAACAGTTTCAGTCAGAAATGGAGATGGCAGACCAGAGCTTGACGTTTTTGCGATGGATTTTTTTTTTTTTTTACGTAAAAGTACATAAGCATTACTTTCCATGAAGTAGTTTTAAAAAAAAGTAAACGCAATTAGTTACTTTTTTGGGGAGTAACTTAATATTGTAATGCATTACTTTTAAAAGTAACTTTCCCCAACACTGGTTGTGACACTAAGCAACCGACTAGCAATGGCCTAACAAGCGATCAGAACACAGTAATGATGTATAATTAAAATTTGCAATAAATCAAAATTTTTGTTTAACTTTTTATTCTTGCTTTGTGAAAATTGCTGAAAAACTTTCAGTCTTGTTTACGTACGATTTCTGCTTCTGATTGATTTCTTTTCAAAGGACACATTTTTGTTTCTCTCTGTCCTGCACTGTGTGACTTTTTGTGCCTCCAAGAAATAAACAAGATAAATGTGTGTTTTTCACCCCACTGTTTTGCGAAGCCGTAATGTGCTTATAATTGACCTATTTGTCATGTAGTTTTTTTTCTCTTTATTTGGGTTTTAGCCAAACACAATATACCAAGTTACCAACCTGAGCGCGCACAGCACTTGAATTGACGAGTTTGCATTCGTCTTTACGTTGTCAAAATGTGACTCTTATACTTGGGGTAACATTTAGAAAAATTCCAAGAAATTTCTTGATGCTTCAGAAAACTTAACTCAACCTTTTTTGAACAAGATTGAACCAACTCCAGTTACTCAGCTTTTCAACAAAAATGCAAACAGTCACCATTTTGTAAAAGAGGTCAGCTTACCGTCGACTAAGTTTCTTAGTGTAAATGTCTTTCTTTCGTGAAACAAGCTGTGTATTGTGCAATATGTTTCCAATGATATCCCCATAATCTCTCTATCTTAAAGTGACACTTTTTCACATATTTGTAAAGTAGGAATTATTGATTCGATTCAAATCAGTGTATTGATGTTTATTTTATTAAAGAAACTTTGGTGGTCTGTAACTTCAATCGTATTAACACCCGAAGCTCCCCCTAGCCCCGTTCAATATTTAACATTGAAGAAGGCTCCTTTTACTGGACTCATTTTTTTGTCCCCCATAGTTGCTCTTTTAAGAGGTCTCCTTTGGCCTGCCTGAATTACATTCCCATGTACAGGGCGGTGTAGAAAAACACAAGTTCTTGCCAGCAAGCAGACATGTCTAGAGCCACAGTTATGACTTACACTAGTCTGAGAAGGCGCCAACGGCAGTTTGTCTCGGATAATCCTTAAGATCCAAATCAGGAACAAATGGTAGCGCTTTATTATCTGCATGACGGTTTGTGTCTGAAGATATATTAACGTTCCTACTGGCAATTGGAAAACAGATTAGGTTGCAGATCCTACAGATCCAGTTTTTTATTCATCATTTAAAGTGTTTAACGCACGTCTAAACAAACAGCATACTGTTAGGACGTTTCACGATGGTTTATGCAGAGCCTTAGCCGGTGTCTTCCCAGTTCAGACGACTTCCAGCAGAAGTCATCTGTTCTTGCATTTGGACGTTTTTGCAGTTACCGTCTATTTTATGAATTATTGAAGGCTATACTTTGCAGCGTACCGCAGCCAGCGTAAGCCACGGTTTATTTTTGTTTTTTAATGGTGGTGCTACAATGGTCTAATAGCCTGGTGATCACAGGTCCCAAGAGAGACGATTCCTGCCCATGTAACCATCTCCGTGGACGTAAAACGGCGAAACTGGGAAATATGAATATTAAATGATATTTAATAAACATGCCAACCGAATGACGAATTGCAAACATGATTTCCAGGATGTGTGGTCTTCTCAACATGTTTTATCTTTTCTGACAGCTTAATCTCATCTTTCTGGTGGTGACTTTGTACAAGATGGTAAAACACTCGACGTCTATGAAACCCGATTCCAGCAGGCTGGAGAACATACGGTAAGATCAACCTTGAGAACAGTCGCACGACATCCCAGCTGTCTGCACAACTTCACGTTACGACGTTTTCTTTCAAATACGTGATTTTGTAGTCCCCAATTACCATCTTGATTGCTTTGCTCGCATTACTTCAAGTGGCACGACTTTATAATTGTTATAATTGCAATGTGACAATTACAGTGTAGCCGTACAAATTGGTTTCGTGGTAATGAACGGCGTTCTGGGTAAAAGGTTGCGCTCGGGGTAGGGGTTGCGTCTGGGACTGGACTTTTGGTAAATGCTCAGATGAAGCTAATTTGAGTTTATGGAAATAATTATGGACGACATTAACCTTTCCTGCACCGTGTTATTAACACATTCATTAGCATCACTGTCCTGCAATGTCATAGCACGACCCTTCCCTCTTGTAAACACTGTCCTTGGAAACTAGAAGCGTATTTCCAGATGGGAAGTACAATGCTATGATGATAAGTAAGACGTTTTATTGGACCCCGAGTCGTAATTACTTTTAAACGTGCAGCTGGGGGTAAGAGGAGATGGAAAAATCTCCCCCGTCATGTGTCCGTATGAAAGGATCGGCCCTCCCGGACATTTGATCCGTACAGATAGTTGCTGGAATCTCTTATGGGAAAAAAGTCCACTGATATACTGCTGTCTTAAAACTCTTGTAAATCTGGGTGGTCTAATTGTAGGAGTGGATTCAATTTTTTCACAATCTGTTTTGTGAACAAGTGATGTTTGATTGGCAAACAATTTGTTCTTCTGAGCCATTTTTGATTAATGAAAATGATTGATGAAAATTAAAAAATTTGGAAATGATTTGTATCAAAGTTACAATCAAGTGGTAAACAAATACGGTTTATAATCCTTGAAAGTAAAACATTGAGTATTTGTTATGTCTGGCACAAAAATCCCAAATGGGTTTACCAAACGGTAACACTTTCTTTGAAGCCTGTTTATAAGATAATTCTTAATGCTTTATAATGGCTTATATACAACCTTATATTATAATATATTTTATTGTTTCATAATTAATTATATCAACAGTTACAATACATTATAGGGATGGGCATGAGTAATTGATAGATCGAGTACTCGAACGTGGCATCAGCGATTTTTTTTTTTTTTTGGGTTATGGCGGCATTTGGATATCTGGTTAATGTTACAAGCGCCTGTGGTAGTAAAGACTGGGTTTATTAACCCTTTAGAAAAAAAAAGTTTGTTAACCCTTTAGTTTCACTTCATCACTCAGCTATTCCTGTTAGAGGTTACTTTTAAAAACATTTAATTAATTAATAATCTAGTATGTGTTCATTTTTTGTCATAATTTTTTCAAAAATAAGTTTTATTTAAGTTTTTTTATTATTTTTTTATTTTCACTATAATGTGTATGCCTCGCCCCTTTGATTGCCCCGCCCCCCGTTAATCGAGTACTCGCTTTTCAGACCTATGGATTAATCGAAATGAAAAAATGACATACATGCAAATTCCTAATACATTATAATACTTATATTTTTGTGGTTATAACTTTTAAGAGTATGATGATTTATATCTCATGATGAAGTTATAGTGTAGTTGAATAAGTGCAGTATAAATGTATTATAAGTTTCATAGCTTGATATTGCACAATATAAACATCCACAAGATTTTAAAATGTAGTTTTGCCTGCTTTAAGTTAGGGATGCCTAGTCGCGACAGAGAATAAAGTTTTTTACATAATATATGTGGGTGTATAATAATTATGTATAAATACACACACACAGACACACATTCATGTATATTTTTAGGAAATATTTGCATTTATATATATATATATATACATGTTTATATTTATATATAATTTAATAAAAGTATTTATTATTTAAAACATATTTTTATTATTAATTTTAAATATACATGCATCTGTGTGTATTTATATATACATAATTATTAGGGCTGGGAAAATATTAATCTTGATTAATCGTGATTAATCGCATACAAAATAAACGTTATTTTTTGCATAATATATGTGTGTGTACTGTGTGTAATTATTGTGTAAATAAATATATATACACATGTAAATGTTTCTTAAATGCCTACATGAATGTGTGTGTATTTATATGTATATAATAATTACACACAGCACACACTAATATATTATGCCAAAAATCGCTTTTATTCTGTATGTGATTAATCGCGATTAATCTTTTCCCAGCCCTAAGCACACCCACATATATTATGAAACAAAACTTTTATTCTGCAAACGATGAGTCATGACTAATCGATAGGCATCCCTGCTTCAAGTAAAGTAACAAAGGTTAGGTCTCCTCATAAACTGTCAAACATATAATGTTGCTCAAATTGTTACAAAATACGTATGGCGTAAGTCCAAAAATCTATAATGACTTCATTTTCAGATCCTGGGTGCTGGGCGCTTTCGCCTTGCTGTGTCTACTTGGCCTGACTTGGTCCTTCGGTCTGTTTTTCTTAAACGACTCTTCGATACTTATGGCGTACCTCTTCACCATCTTCAATACCTTACAAGGGATGTTCATCTTTATCTTCCACTGTCTCCTGCAGAAGAAGGTAACCCGTGGTCATCATGTTCTTCATAATTATAATGGATTGATGGCTGGTTATTGTCTTAAGCGACGATTAAGATCGTAAAGCCATTTTCTGCCTGTGATGTTTATTTGTCTCGTTTAATTAAATTGCTATCCTTTAAGCCAATGTCTGGTGATAAGCTGTGCGATATGGGATATAATGTTTACCTCAACGGGCAGTCATTCATAAGCACAGTTTAGATAGCAAACGTGTGCATATGTGTTCTTCTTTAAATGCAACGGGGGTTTCAAGGTTGCAACATATTTTCGAAGGCACACTTTGTTGAAAGCAAATGAATGAAACATTTTCATATTATGTACTTACACGCATATACAGTACAATGTGAGAAACTGAGTTTTTGTATTGCAGCGCTCTCCAATTGACTGTTATACCATGTCTAGTTTTCACAAAACAACATGCCATGATTTTGTGCATCTCTATATAGGTGCGTAAAGAATACAGCAAGTGTTTTCGTCAGTCTCAGTGTTGTGGTGGTCTCCCATCTGAAGGCCCACACAGCTCCAACAAAACCTCGGCCGCCAGATCCACGGCCAGATATTCATCTGCTACACAGGTACATCTACTGGTTCTTCACTCGGTCAAAGTTTTGTCCTGACTGAGCTGCTTTGGCCTTTCAATTAGTTTACTTTTAATATATGCTCTTTAGGCTTGTACGAAGACTTTTCAAACATACAGATTTAATACTTTGCCCTTGACAAACTTTGTTTCCATGTTTTTTGAATGGATGCTTGAATCCTCATTGGTTAAACCTCTGCGTCTGACATTTCTTGTTAATTTGCATTTTTTATCAGACTCTTAACCAGTATTTCTGGATGACCTGAGGTCGAGATTAAGCAGATTTGAAGTGAAAGTATTTGATAAACGTATAGTACGTGTTGAGAGCATTGGGTTACAATAATTATCTTGTTTTTGACAGATATGGTGTTTAGTGGCGTTTGCATCTGAACCCTTCAAATGATCTCTTAGTTCAGGCGTTTATTTTAAAGATGCAATTTGTATAATCCGCACCGCTAGAGGGCGCACAATCAAAACAATAACACTGACGTAGATTAATGACGCTCCGATAGTACGTGTTGAGAGCATTGGGTTACAATAATGATCTTGTTTTTGACAAAGACGGTGTTTAGTGGCTTTTGCATCTGAACCCTTCAAATGATCTCTTTAGTTCAGGCGTTTATTTTAAAGATGCAATTTGTATAATCCACACCACTAGAGGGCGCACAATCAAAACAATAACACTGACGTAGATTAATGACGCTCCGAAGCAGCATGGAATGATGGGATTTGTTGACTTTAACTCAACCGCTGATGGCCATCAATCAGACAGGAATGAGAAATCATGTTAATGGTTGAGGTAAAGTAATCAAGTTTTATAAATGTTGCGTTTGATGGTATGGTTTTATTTCATTATGTAAGGTTTCGTGTAATGTTAAAAACTAAATTGTTTGTCGTCGATGTTACAGTATTAGTCCATTTTTAAAACTGTGGTGTGCATTTAGTTAAAAGCTTATTAGTGAGTGACAAATTTCTGTATTTTTGTCATTTGTACATTCCAAAACCAATATAATCATAAAGCTGAAAAACATATGTAAATCGTTACCTTGAAATATATGACTCATTTGGTGAAATAGATTTTTGGTCATACCGCCCACCCCTAACGGTAACCATAGTTTTACTAATTCAGAATGATTTCTTATATGAAATAATATGCCACAGATGTTGATGGAGCATTTAAATAACAGTAGCAAAGTATTTTCGAACATTATGAATCGTGATTATCAGAGAACAAAATGTTTTTCAGTTGCTGTGAATTGTTTGTATTTATTGTGAATGATATAACAAGCTGCACAGGGGCAGTCTTTTAAATGTGTAACGCATTCAGATGTCGTCTTTATTCCAACCGCTACCATTGAGACTTTAAGTCTTGTAATTGGGTTAAGAAGCTGTCTGCTCGTACTGCATGAATATTAGGCGCATTAATCCATGTGCTCTCTCTCTCTCTCTCTCTCTCTCTCTCTCTCTCTCTCCCTGCAGAGCCGTATTAGGAGGATGTGGAACGACACAGTGAGGAAACAGTCAGAGTCTTCCTTCATCTCCGGAGACATCAACAGCACTTCTACTCTAAACCAAGGTGACGGCTCTAACCTACCAAGAGACTGTATATGTGTGTGTGTGTGTTAGTGTGCGCTCAAAAAGCTAGTGTATACTTAGTTTTTTTTTACACACATTAAGGTTGCACACTCGCAAAATCGAAAATTGTTTTTTTAGGCTACGCAAACTAAAGACTATATAAGGTGGAGTTTATCGATACGTCCAACCCAAACTTTATGTTAGCTGATTTACTCTAATTGCATATGTTTTTTGTATTTCTACGCACATTTGAACTTCTAACAAAAACATTTTGCCTAATTCAAAACACGTTCGCACGCACATGAATTAGTGAATTTGAAGTGTTCTAAATAATCGGCCGCGTACACAAGGTTGGCAATTTGCATAATACACGCCCAGACCAGCTCCATATAAGGACTTTCCACAGCGCTTTTCACCGAAAATGTTTGAGCAGTTTGTCACCAAAGCAAACGAGCTAGAAAAGAAATCCATGATCATATTTCTAATCGGTAAAGTTCTGTTTTGCTTTATATTTGTGATTTGGGAGGCCTAGATCAATCGATTAAACTTTGCACATTACGTTTACATTAGGCATTAAGCAGACACATTCATAAATATTTAAAAAGTGGATAAGTAAAGCGTAAATATTTGTTATTATGCGCATCTCCTTTATATGTGTAGAAAAATAATGTAGCCTTTAAAATATACTGTATTTAGTAATAAAAAAAAATTATTAATGTATATAATAGTATGTAACATAGAAAATATTATAATATAAAATATAATACATGAACAATATTATATACATTATAATTAAAGCCTAGTATTTGATAAAAGTGTACGTGTGTATTGTGTATGTGTGGTACACAATGTTTTGGTTGGATTATGATTTGTACGTGAAAATGTTCGTAAGCACATTTCATGCACAAATTTGTTCGTATGCATGCTTAGTAAATGAGTTACCAGAAATTGATGTAGATGCAAAACTACTAAACTTAGTTTTTTATGTGCATATTAGTATACATGTTTTGTTATTTAGATTTTACACTATACTATGTATTTTTATTGTACCATGTTCACAATGCTTCATGGGATGAGTTTCTTTTATACTAAACTATTCACTTTGAATGAAATGTTGTAAATTGGTGTATTGGTTTATTTCAAGGCTCTTTAGTGAAAATGTATTTTTAAAAGCCTTTAGAGAAAGTGAATGAAAGTACTGCGAGGTCATCATTGCTCTCTATGATCAACTTCTTTAATTAATACCAATTTTACAGATCATATCTTAGATTACCACTCCTACCATAGCACTGTGCCAAGCAGAGATTAAAGCTACATCCAGGCCTGTACTACAGTAGTCATTATCCAGGGATTTTCTTTTTAAAGCACTCTATAAATGTTTCCGGGAAAAGGACTGTCTTCGTAATATTCCCATGTTTAATTTATACAAAATAATCCATATAAATATCTAGGAGATGAGATTCTCAAAAGTGTTTCTATGAAACGTTACATTATTAAACTGTTAAAATATATCCGAACGCTTGAAATGGCGTTAGACCGTCGTCATCATCGCCGGAAGAGCCGAGACTAATTCTTCATCGTGTCTTGAGGTCTCTCTCCTCAGTTGGAGAGCCGCCAGGCCGGATTTTAAAAATGGTTTGATCAATTATTTAGGCTTTGCAAGAGTGTTGCTGATGAGAGTATGATGTTCAACTCTCATCGACCCCTCGACAAGCCGTAAGATGAGAGAGAGAATATGAGTCATACTAACCTCATAAAACGCTCCTGTAGGTGTCACGCGGGAAAAGTTTGAGCTGCTCCGATGTCTCTGGGGTTCACTGGGAATTGGGAATCGATGTTGTAGATATGGAAACGAGCGTTCTTAAGTATCTTGTATTCTAAAAATATTCATCAGTGTTTTGGCACGATTCACAGAGAACGAGAATATAAAGGGACGTTGTAGCAGGAGATGTATTTCTGAGACCTGATTTACACCTGCTACAATGATGCGGTTTGGTTGAATCGATCGCAAGAGTCGTTCGCATTTTTATTTGTTAACGCATACAGGCTTCGCAAAGTGTTGCCCACAATCTCTGCACAGTGTTATGTTCTGTTGGTTGATCAAAGGTAATCCTTATTGTACGGAGCCCCTAAGGGGACATGGAGGAAAAATTAAATCAAGTTTAGTTTTGCGTGCGCACGAGATAGTTTCATGTGCACACGTGAAACTAAACTTTATTTATTTTTTCCTAAAACTATCGCGTGTGCACGCGAAACTAAACGCGATAGTTGTAAGGAGCCCCTAAGGGGACATGGCGGGAAAAATTAAATAAAGTTTAGTTTCACGTGTGCATGCGATAGTTTCACGTGCGCATGCAAAACTAAACTTTATTTAATTTTTCCTGAAACTATCGCGTGCGCAGGCGAAACTAAATGCGATAGTTGTACTGTAAGGAGCCCCTAAGGGGACATGGAAGAAAAATTAAATAAAGTTTAGTTTTGCGTACGCACGCAATAGTTTCACGTCCGCACGTGAAACTAAACGCGATAGTTGTAAGGAGCCCCTAAAGGGACATGGAAGAAAAATTAAATAAAGTTTAGTTGCGCGTACGCACACAATAGTTTCACGTCCGCACGTGAAACTAAACGCGATAGTTTCATGTGTGCACGCCATAGTTTCACTTGCGCATGTGAAACTAAACTTTATTGAATTTTTCCTGAAACTATCGCGTGCGCAGGCGAAACTAAATGCGATAGTTGTACTGTAAGGAGCCCCTAAGGGGACATGGAAGAAAAATTAAATAAAGTTTAGTTTTGCGTACGCACGCAATAGTTTCACGTCCGCACGTGAAACTAAACGCGATAGTTGTAAGGAGCCCCTAAAGGGACATGGAAGAAAAATTAAATAAAGTTTAGTTGCGCGTACGCACACAATAGTTTCACGTCCGCACGTGAAACTAAACGCGATAGTTTCATGTGTGCACGCCATAGTTTCACTTGCGCATGTGAAACTAAACTTTATTGAATTTTTCCTGAAACTATCGCGTGCGCAGGCGAAACTAAATGCGATAGTTGTACTGTAAGGAGCCCCTAAGGGGACATGGAAGAAAAATTAAATAAAGTTTAGTTTTGCGTACGCACGCAATAGTTTCACGTCCGCACGTGAAACTAAACGCGATAGTTGTAAGGAGCCCCTAAAGGGACATGGAAGAAAAATTAAATAAAGTTTAGTTGCGCGTACGCACACAATAGTTTCACGTCCGCACGTGAAACTAAACGCGATAGTTTCATGTGTGCACGCCATAGTTTCACTTGCGCATGTGAAACTAAACTTTATTGAATTTTTCCTGAAACTATCGCGTGCGCAGGCGAAACTAAATGCGATAGTTGTACTGTAAGGAGCCCCTAAGGGGACATGGAAGAAAAATTAAATAAAGTTTAGTTTTGCGTACGCACGCAATAGTTTCACGTCTGCATGTGAAACTAAACGCGATAGTTGTAAGGAGCCCCTAAAGGGACATGGAAGAAAAATTAAATAAAGTTTAGTTGCGCGTACGCACACAATAGTTTCACGTCCGCACGTGAAACTAAACGCGATAGTTTCATGTGTGCACGCCATAGTTTCACTTGCGCATGTGAAACTAAACTTTATTTAATTTTTCCAGAAACTATCGCGTGCTCAGGCAAAACTAAACGCGATTGTAAGGACCCCCTAAGGGGACATGGAAGAAAAATTCAATAAAGTTTAGTTTTGCGTGCGCACGTGAAACTATTGTTTAGTTTTGCGTGCGCACGCAATGGTTTCACGTGCGCACGTGATAGTTTCACATGCGCACGCGAAACTAAACTTTATTTAATTTTTCCTCCATATCCCCTTAGGGGCTCCTTACAAGTTTTGCGTGAGCACGCGAAACTAAACTTTAAAAACACTGCACATGAAGGTTTTGCGTGAGAACATGAAAGTTTCACGTGAGCACATGAAACTAAACTTTAGATTTTTTTTCTCCAATGTCACCTTAGGGGCTCGGTATTATTGATATCTTGTTAAAACTTAAAAAATAACTAACCTTTAGTAGAAAGACCGATTGGCTGCACATTTGCTTTCCTGAACTCTTCTTGTTCACCATCACCCCTCCTCTTCTCCTCTGTTTATTTATTCAACAGGAATGACCGGCAACTATCTCCTAACTAACCCTCTCCTACGGCCCCACGACACTAACAACCCTTATAACAACCTTCTCGCCGAAACCATCGTCTGCAACACACCTTCACCTCCGGCTTTCCACTCCCCAGGTGCTCCAGATCCTCCCGTCTGTTTTCCTGCCTTTTCGCAACGCCGAGAGGGGTGTGGGGTGGAAAAATAAAGGGTTATTCACAGCACTTTAAACACAAGACTATAATTTGCTGAGTATCTGTCATGGAGTCACTGCGGCCATGTGGTCGTTTTGCTTTTCTTTTAAAAGATTTGTTTTTCTCAACACGCATAGCTGCATGAATTTTGCTTTTGTTTTCGTTTCCTCCACAGTCATTAGTTCACCCCCCCGGTTCTTGTTTTTCTCTATTTTGAGAGGCGTTATGATTGACGCTTGTTGATCGGCATATGTGCCGTTATATTTCCCATTTCCCACCCTATATTGTTTATCAGACAGGCTGTGATTGGCATTCCTTCAGTGTCGTCTATATACTTTACCCTTTCGACAAAATAAACAGGAACAAACAGGTTTA
This sequence comes from Misgurnus anguillicaudatus, assembly GCF_027580225.2. Taxonomy (NCBI): domain Eukaryota; kingdom Metazoa; phylum Chordata; class Actinopteri; order Cypriniformes; family Cobitidae; genus Misgurnus; species Misgurnus anguillicaudatus. The sequence continues at coordinate 630,696 of NW_027395276.1, read as the reverse complement.
GCATTTAGCGTCCTCGTTCCCATCAACCAGAGTATATGTAACCACTCGCTACATAGGCGTCGAATCCTGAATGCTTTGATGATAAAATGAGCTAGTGGAAATAAAAGAGGCTGTGTGGAAAGCGTGGTATTCGTGCGTCGTCTCTGCACGTATATGGGAATTGGTCTTTGCATTCAGATTGTTAACAGGCTTTTGAAAGAAATTGGAAAGTCACATCCGTCTGTCGGCGTTTCCATCATGCTGCTTGTCAGCCGTAGACAGTGAGCTAATCACCGTGCACTTCTAGTACCTCACGTAAGGTTACCTACAGGTTACGTGTGATGACAACGAAATGGATGACTCCCTGAAATCACACTGTCTCGAACAGTGCACTAGTGATTTCGGTAACACTTTAAACTAAGGTTCATTATTTAACTACATTAGTTAACATTAGGGTTGGGTACCTTTCACATTTTTACCGGTACCGGTTCCGATGCCGGTACCTGGAATTCGATACCGGTACCCAGCGGTACCTTTTTCGGTACTTTACTCTGACTTAAGTGACTTTCAGTGGACATAATAAGCCCAAACCTCTCATTTTCAACATTTTGTTATTTATTTCGAAATGTTTAATAATACACACAATCTTTACAAAAAAAACATCCCTATAACATCCAGGGCATATGTCTTACATATAAATAAAATAAATAAATAAAATATATAAGTAAGACAAATGATCAATGAACATAAACGTCCTAAAAGCAACATAAAAGTAAACTTTTATGTTGAAAACAATACTAGCAGTTGATTTTTAGAAAAATCAGCATGTCAACGTTCTCAGGTAAAAGCCATGACAGAGCGGTAAAGAACACTCGCTCTGAGGATGTAGAAGAGGACTGGACACAGAGATACTTTTTTGCCAATCTGGCCAGCATTGGCATTTGGTCCGCATGTGGTTAAATGTGTTCGAACAGCCACACGGACTGCCTTCTCTCCTCCTTTTTATCTAATTTGAGGTACTGAGGACAAAGTTTTACGTCATTTCTGACTTTTAGCGTGAACACACAGTCTTTAGGCTTTCATTGATAAAGCTAAAAGCGGCTGATCTCCGCAGTTTCATTTCGCGAGCGCGTGAAAGTTGTGTGATCTTAATTCATTAATTGTGGTGAAAAATCTGAGAAAGCTCCAACATATTCATGTACAAAACACTGTGCAGCATGTTTACTTAAAACACAAGCATAGTATTAGTTCGTGTGCATTTAAACCCGTCATTACTCCAGCTTACGTTAAAACGAAAGCAAAGGGACTTCCCCGCGGTCTCCACGGACCACCACTCAAAGTAATCAGGACAGGACCGATCGAAAGTGGAAAAAAGAGACGGACTGGTGTTGCTAAATACCAGGTGTAAACAGAATTTGTCTCTCTCGTCCACTAGTGATCCGATCGACGAAAACGCATCTTAATAAGCTTTTATATAAGCTTAATAAGCTGTGCTTCTAAATACACACTGTGTTTAAATAAGTGCTTCCTCAGGTTGGATGTATTACCACTGCTTACCTTGCACTTACTGTTACAAATATTACAGGTAGCATTGTCTGCATCATCCTTTGTGAAATTTAACCACATGTTAGATCGCTTTCTGTTAGCCATTAAGCAAGTTGCAAAGGGGTGTCACTTACCACACCATCTCTCTCTCCCGCGCGCACACGCTTTCGCAACGTACCAGACTCACACGGCGCGCTGACATGTTCTCTCAGGTACCGAAATTGAGCACCGATTGATTTTATGTGAATCGATACTGGGTAGTACCGACGCAATTCGGTCGGTGCCTATAAAAGTACCGAGGTCGGTACCCATCCCTAGTTAACATGAACTAATCATGAACTGCCTTTATCCAGCATTTATTAATCTTTGTTAATGTTAATTTCAACAATAAGTAATACTAAGTAACATTAACAAAGATTAATAAATACTGTAACAAATGTACTGCTCATGGTTTGTTCATGTTAGTTAATACATTAACTTATGTTAACTAATGAACCTTATTGTAAAGTGTTACCATTTTTGGTAACACATTACAATAAGGTTCATTAGTTAACATTTATTAATGTATATTAACTAACATGAACAAACCATGAGCAATACATTTGTTACAGTATTTATTCATCTTTGTTAATGTTAGTTAATAGAAATAAAGCTTTAATTGTTTGTTCATGTTAGTTCACAGTGCATTAACTAACATCAACAAGATTTTTATAAAATATTAGTAATTGTTAAAATTAACATTAACAAAGATTAATAAATGCTTTATAAGTGCAGTTCATTATTAGTTCATATTAACTAATGTTGTTAACTAATGAACCTTATTGTAAAGTGTTACCGAATTGTTTACAGTGTACAATGTTCACAATTCTTCATACCAATTTTGGTAATATTTTACGATAAGGTTGTATTTGTAAACAAGTAAATGCATTAACTAACACCAACAATATGGTTTTTGCCAATTAGCAGTAAGGGGCGTGTCTACTAACCGACATCGTTGCCTGGGTTGAGTATGTGTGGGGCAGGTCTATCAAAAGATGGTCCAGATTCTTTTGGGGTAAGGGCGTGTATGTTTAGGTGATTTCAAATATCAACATTGGCTTTCAGAGATCATGCACCCCGCCTTTAATAAATGCTGTTCATTTTTAGGGCTGGGTATTGATTCAGATCTTCCAGATCGATTCTATTTCGATTCGAAAGCTATCAAGTCGATTCAATTTCGATTCTCGGTTCAATTCCGATTCTCGGGCCGATTTTTATACTCGATTTTTGATTCAACTCAATTAATATAGATTATATAGAATATTATATTATATTAGAATATTAAATTATATTAGAATATCATATTATATTAGAATATTATATTATATTATATTATATTATATTATATTATATTATATTATATTATATTATATTATATTATATTATATTATATTATATTATATTATATTATATTATATTATATTATATTAGAATCTTACGGTAATCTTACGTTTAATGTTTGTGAAAAAAATATGGAAAAAATTTGATTCGTGGGCTTTAAGAATCAATTTTGAATCAACCATGTAAAAAAAACGATTAATCGAATAATCATTTTTAGTTCATGTTTGCTAAGGCATTAATTAATTGTTAACAAATACAACCTTACTGTAAAGTGTTACCCCAATTTTATTGCCACATCAAAATGACGATGATGTGATGTCTTATATACATTTTTTAAACTAAATTGATTTTAAAATATTTATTAGCTAACAATTACACTCTCAAAGGAATATTCCACTTTCACAAAAATCTGATAATTTACTCACTCCCATGTCATCCTAAATGTTTGTCTTTCTTTGTTCAGTCTTTTTGAGGAAAACATTCCAGGATTTACATTTTTTTTCACCTTTTTGCGTGATTACATAATAGGTAAGGTCACGCTGAGGCATCAAACGGCTAGTGCAAGCTAAGAAGTTTTTTTGTTTTTTTTGCAGAAAATGATGATTGTTTCGCTACATAAGACCTTTATGCCTCAGTTAGGATCATTTAGAGCCCTTTGAAACTGCATTGAAAGAGCAATTTTAAACTGTATAGAAACTGTTAACCATTTATGTCCACTACATGGAGAAAAATCCTGAAATGTTTCCCTTAAAAAACTTAATTTCTTCTCGACTGAACAAAGAAAGACATAAACATCTTGGATGACATGGGGGTGAGTAAATAATCAGGATTTTTTATTAAAGGACAAAGTCGGTATTTTACACTTAAAGCCCTGTTTTCAGATCTTCAATTGTTGAATGGCTTGTTTATATTTATATGCATAACCGCAAAGCTATTCAGCTTTTCCTACAAAACCGTGTCGTAAATATACAAATATACAGAATTGATTCATTTCAAAACAAAGTTTGTGCTTGATTTATAGAAGCACACCACCAATGTAATCTATATGAATACATGTTTCTTTATGAAAGCAGAGATCTTACAAAGAGTTTTTGGCAGAAAATGCCAAGTTACTCCATAAAAATTAATTTGTCAGGGTCATTCGTCACTGCTTGAAAACGTTTGAGTTTTGTGCCACTTACTTTTTCTTCAGCCTTTCCATCAGTACAGTCGCGTGGGTGAGAGTTCTCGTTCCACTAATCATATATAAGAGGGATTTTTGTTTTTAGCTTGAGATTGAAGCAACTTAATGGCTCATCAACTTTACTAAAGGCCGCAGAGTGCATCGTGAACGCGTCGCGCGAGGCTTAACGCCGTGTCGGTGAACAAAAGAAACACTTTAGCGTGCGCCAGGCTCTAATTGCATCCGAACAGCTCGCTCAAAAATGATTTCACAGAGACCTTCGCTCTTTACGTCCCATTTCGACAAATACCGGCAGTGGAAAATAAAGAATAGCTACGCTTAATGTAAACATGCCTGGGCTTCGAGTGCATGAAGTATTGCACAGTTGTGAATTCGACTCAAGAGACCGAAGAATCAAAGATGCCGTCTGGCTTTTTTCCCAGAATTCCTCCTCTCCAGCATGTCCACTAAAATTCCGTTTGCATCTGTTGGCACAGCTCTCCCGACAATACCTGTCTGTATTAAACCGATTGCCGACGCATAAACAAATGCAAATAATTTCGTCCAAGTTGATGTTTCACGGTTGCTTGCCTTTCTTTCGTCTTTCCTTTATCCCCCCGCTCTGTCCCTCTCTGCTCTCGCTCGGCTCTTTGATGTCTGTTTGTGCCTTCTTTTCTTGTTCGACAATAAAGACTCTTCTTATCTCACAGCTGAACACATATGTTTTGTGCATTGTCATCCCCACGATCTTGCATTCGTTTCAAACGACTATAAAACCATCTGCATGGAACCAAGCAGCAGTCCATAAAATCCATACCATCGCTCTCTTTATGTTTTATTATTCATTTATTTATTTCAATTGCATTTTTAAGAGCCAATAAGTACAACTGTTTTTATTGTCGTTTCACACTGCTTTGCGATTACAACTTGAGATGTTTATCCATTCATATAAGCATAAACAGAAATGAGTTGTTGAAGATTGCTTGGGTGCTGAACCCATTACACGTGTCACTGTCCTGAATTCAGTCCTGATCCTGATGGATCTGCTCATTAATGAAGTGAACTCACACTAATGACATTGATTAAAAAAAACCCATTCCTTGAAGCTTCATTGCTTTGCGTATTCACGTTTTATTAATGACACACACTTGCTGGAATTACAGTCGGAAATGATTTTTAATCCGAATTAACTGGCGAGATCTTTCATCATTTGTTTAGGACGGGTTTGTGCTTCATTTGAATTGAATGGAGAGTGAGTCTAATTTGAGTTCTAGCGCACAGGATCTAATTGAATTGTAATTTAAAGTCTGTGTAAAGTGATATTGAATATGTGAGTTTGTCACACCACAGAACAGTGTTATTAACCATTAAGCCAAATTTAAAGGTGCAGTGTGTAATTTTTAGAAGGATCTGCAAAATAATATACAAAACTATATGATCAGGGGTGTAAAAAGACCTTTCATAATGAACCGTTATGTGTTTATTGCCTTAGAATGAGACGTTTTTATCTACATACACCGAGGGTCCCCTTACATGGAAGCTGCCATTTTGTGCAGCCATGTTTCTACAGAAGCCCTTAACGGACAAACGTTTTTACTAAGTTGTCTTCAACAATCACATGTTTGTCCGGTGGTGGCTACCGTAGCTTCTCTTATGTGTTTCAAAAGCAAGAGGTGAGCAGTGGACTAAGCCGTTGGTTGCAATTCGCAACCTCACCACTAGATGCCACTAAAATGTACACAGTGCACCTTTAAATGATACAAAAGAAAAAAATCACCTGCCCCTATTTGCGGGAATACTGCGAATGCGTGAACTTTCAAATAGGGGATTATCACGCTTGCGTGTTTCGTGGGCGGGACTTGTCAACTTTGTGCATGGCCACTTCCGGCACAGTTCAACAGTGGCTAAAACGAAGGCTAGATGTCACTGCTCTGTTATAAATCAAACAAACAACGCCAATCCTACGTAAGTTTTCTTGGATTCCCGACTGAATTGAGTCTAGGAGTGGATGATGTGGCACTTTTTTACAACATTGCAGTGTTTAAAAGCAGCTTTACAAGAGAAAAAAACATAGAAAATATGGGAATTATTTATATATATAGAATATAAAGCAATAAAATAGAATGGACTATATGGTATTTCTGTAATCGTTTGTGTTATCACAAATAAAAATCAAACAAAAAAGGTATTAAAGGTCCAGTGTGTAATTTTTAGGATGATCTCTTAACTTAAATGCAAAATATTATTATTACCTTAGAATGAGATGTTTTTATCTACATACGCAGAGGGTCCCCTTCCATGTAAGTCACCATTTTGTGCCGCCATGTTTCTACAGAAGCCCTTAATGGACAATTTTTTACCAAGTTGTCTCTGACGATGACATGTTTGTCCGGTGGTGGCTACCATAGCTTCTCTATGCGTTTCAAATGCGAGGGGTGAACAGTGGACTGAGCCGTTGGTTGCAATGCGCAACCTCACCACTAGATGCAACAAAAATTTACACATTGCACCTTTAACTAATAAAATGGTATTAACTTTGGTATTAACTAATTAAATCAGTAGAAATTACAATGGTTTTGCAGCTTGGTGGCCGGTAAATTACCGTAGATTTAAATGTATGTTATTTACTGGCAAGAGTTTGTTCAAAGTTGAATAAATTTTAAATATTAACAAGTCTTTATCTTTACAGAATAAAACTATACAATAACAGCCTCATGCAAAGCATTCTGGGAACCAGAAATCATCATCAAACTTTTTCTGTTTTTTTGCTTCAGATTTTGTTTCCCAGAATGTTTTGCGTGATGCAGTTTTTTTAGTTTTACTCTGTAAAGACAAAGACCTGTAAATGTTTCATGTTCATTTAACTTTGTACAAAATGTTGCCAGTAATAACATTCATTTAAATTTACGGTAAGTTACCGGCAACCCAGCTGCAATTTCTACAGAATTTTTTTACAGTGTAGTGTTTAAATGATTGTGTACTACTACAATCACCGCATTTTGAGAGAATTTTGTGTTAAAATGTTATGCGACAAAACATAAACTTGATTGTCATTTGCGTGCTGTCTTTACTATTTGGTTGTACTGCATGCTGTCTGAAGCCTTAATATGCGTGTCGGGCTCGCGGTTGAGGGGTGCAAGCAAAAAAAAAAACGTATAAAAACAACGCGTGAGTAAAGTATTGAGATGTTTCGCGATTTTTTTTGTGCTTGAATATTTAAATTGGCCAATTGGGGACTGTTGCATTGTTGCTAACAACACATAAATTTTTTAACACGTTTGTAATAATTATATTACCAATGATAGAGAAATAAATCAACTTTCTGATGATAATTATATGACCAGCACCTGTATATAAAAGGAATAAAAATGAATATATGGTATTACTGCAAAGTTTTGTGTTCTCACAAATAAATAAATAAATTAGAACGGTATTAACTAATTACTATAAAATGGTAAAAACTTTCCTTCGAGTATTAAGATGTTTAGTCAATATGATTAATGACACGCATCATATTTAATTAGACATGCATTTCCATCTTATGTGAAAATGGCCCCTAACAAAAGAATTACGTGATAGCAGGATTTTATATTACATAAAGACTTTGCAAACAGCAGTGCAAAAACATCATTAGGTGCATCTCAGCACCATACGCTTACAAAACTGAAATAGTTACGTATATAGCAATAAAAACTATATTAACATAAATTACGTAACCCTAAATTAATCTGTATTCCTTCAATTAAGTCATTCACCGGAAGTGGCCATGCACAAAGATCCTTGAAAGCCGAAGTTCTACGTATCGGCGTGAAAATCCCCTATTGGAGGCTTGCGATTGTGTTAGGGGCGGGGCCATGCTCGGTGGCTCCAGTGTGTCATTGAGCCACCGTTTTAGCCCCGCCCAAATAATCCTGCACACAGAAATGTGGATACACTTTTTATTGGTGTAACTTCACAATTCGGTACTACACATTTTTCTGTGATGAGACAAACTGAGAACACATACTGTATTTAATATCACTTTACACAGACTTTAAATGTCTTGGATTATTAAAATTGTTATGTGACTGCAGTGTTGAATTTTGTGGAATTGTATATGATTCAATAAATCCATCCAATTCAAATTCTGATTTAACATACTGTGCCGCTTGAGCAGTTCAATACAAACTCCAGCTCATGAATTGAACAAGAGCAAATTTATCCTTTATATTATTTCCCAAAAATAATTGTGTTTTTTAGTGCGCGGAATTAGAACCTTCTTTTTTTATTATTGGTATTTATAGCATAATTTGTTTAAATTGTGAGTGAATTGAAATGCAAGTGATGGATCTCGACGGACAGACTGAATTCAGGCCCTTGTAATTTGTAAGCTTTCTTTTTGGTGATTTCTCACTTTTCTGTCATTGCTGCGGTTTTAAAAAGCGTTGTTTCACTCTTTTTCTTTTCGCACATGGGCAGTTCTCAGGTCAGCTAGCCTGAGCAGACACACATGATGTGAGTGTTTGCACCCTGCCTGCTGTCTGTGATCTCTGTCGATTGGCATCGGTGTGCCTGGCCGTCTGTGTGCAATATTAACATGCTTTTATTTCTGTTGTGTTTTGTGCAAACCTTTGCAGCACGTTTACGTCGTTGTTTTATTTAGTTTTTGCTTTCCACATTTGCGTTTAACATTCATTTACAATAATAGCTTGCGTTCACATCTTTATGAATGGTTTTGTGTGTGCGTGCGTGTGTGTGCGTGTGCTATTGCAAGAAGTTCTTTGGCTGCTCTGTAAAATATTTCTTTGTTTTTTTTTATTTTTATACTGTTAAGGACATACGTTTCACAGAATAAAAATAATTTTTATATCGGGTTTGTTTGGGAAATTTTGAATATTTTTTTTTGGTAAATTAATTGTGCATTTTAATTAATCTTATTTGTAATAAGAGCATAATATTAGCTACTTTTTAGATAGCATCAGGATTCGTGGTCGATATATCATTTGACCACTAATTCTTAATTCGCAGTGTGATGAGAAAGTTTATGTCCTTAATAGTAAAAAATACCCAATATTTTTTGTTTGTCATTTCATGTAGGTGATCATTTGTTTTTGTTCTCACTTTTGAGGTACTGAATTGTTCTTCTGTAATTTTAGGCCAGCACTCGCTGACGAACAGCCGTGATGTCAGCACCATGGACACCCTCCCTCTTAACGGCAACTTCAACAACAGTTACTCTCTAAGAGAGGACGACTACGAAGACCCCGCTTTGCGCTGCCCGGCCGAATGCGCTTTAGCCCTGGATGATGTCGCCTTTGAAAAGATGATCATCTCCGAGCTGGTTCACAACAATCTGAGGCCTCGTGGGCCGCCGCAGAACCAAAAAGGCACAAAATGTGAACAGGGGTTAAAACGCAGAGACCCAGCAGCGCAGCAGACGCGCGTCAGCATCGACGGAGGCGTCGGTAACAGCAGTGGGAGCGAAGACGATGCCATAGTTGCTGATGCCGACACCTCCGCTTTGCCACCGTCCACAAGCCACCCGGCGCTGGAGCTTCTTCTCCTTCACCCGAACCACCGGGAGGTCCTTGAGGCCCCGCTTTTGCCCCAGCGAACTCATTCCCTCCTTTACTGTGCCCAAAGGGCATCTCGACGCGCCGCCAGGCCGCAAGAGGAGAGTAGAGAGCCAGAAGAAGAAGATGATGAAGAAATGCCGGCGGAAGAAGAGAACACGCCCTCGCCAAATAACAGAGACTCGTTGTACACGAGCATGCCCAATCTCAGAGACTCATCGCCCTTGGATTCGGCAGACCATGCTGATGGAGAGGACGACGGTTCCCTTTGCTCATCCGCTCGCGGTGAACCAGAGGAACTCTGCCATAAGAGTTTGCCCGACCTGGGCGACGGGACCCAACCACTTTCTTACTATCAAATTAGCCGGCGGGGGACCAGCGAGGGCTGCATCGGCCCCGAGCTCCCCGATGGCTGCCTTCCGGAGGAGGGTGAAGCCGATAAAGACGGACAGATGCAGCTAATCACCAGCCTCTGAGTCCAAAATTTTCACTTTTATTCCAGTTATCCTCTTACTTTTCTCACTCCGACAAACTGCAAGAGATTGACTCGTCGACGGCACAATGACTTTTTTTTAAGCAACAGGACAGACGGTCTGTTCGAACTCTCAAGATGTGCTGATGTGGATGCAGTTTCCTGAGCGGCACGCGTCAGTGTTAAGACTGGCATCATACGCATCTGCCAAAACAAAAGCTTTGTATAATTTACTGTAAAAAAAATAATAAACATGCCAATGTCAGATTTTTTAGGACTTTGAAAACTCTCTTGGCCAGTTTGCAGGTTAATCTTCCTGTCTTGGAAACACAGAGGTTCTCTAATACAGAACGAAGGGTTAAAGACTGAAAAAATAACAAAGAACCACTATTCCAGACTCAGGCCTTATATTTTCTCTATTGCACATATAACTGTTGTACGAATGACAGCTGAAGAAAATATATTTTGCAGTACCACAAGTGTAAAGAAAAAAAAAGTCAAGCATATGTCCATATTAGAAACATGTCAGACAAATTATAGAGAAGTCGTTGCACATTTTCTTAAAATGTGTGAGGTTTTTTCGTGCATTGTAGAAGCATTAAAAACATGAAGGGAGCCAACTGAACCCATAATCACACTCACCATTGGTTTGTTCTGCTAGGGATTTTGCCATTCAAATGCCAATGTATACGTACGAAAAGAAGCTTAATTCTTATTTGTTCCGCTGAACAAAAGCTGTCTTGCACAAATTTGGAGTGAATTGGACTGATATGTAATTTATTTTACTTTTAAAAAGAAAATGCTGACATTATTTGTCAGGGATCAGGAATATTCATGTGTGTGTCGACACGATACCTTGAGGACATATCTCCGTATTTGACACTAAATAATTTATTAGATGAAGTATGAACTATGGAGTAAAAGGGTTGATACGGACGTGTGCGTGATGTAACACTGTTGATATTCATTTCAATTTTTTCTAAGAGCCCATTGTCATACGCTGATGTAAATTCAACTCATGTTTGATATCAAATAAATGTGACAATTTTTCTTGTTCGCAAATGTCAGTCTCATTCAGTGCGCTGTTAAGCTTGACAAATTGTTCTTATGGAAGTTCGAATGCTAAAAGACTTAAAAATATTTTGCATGTTGCCTTTGTGAATTGTGCCCACTACCATCCTGAAACATCCCCGGGTGATTCTCACGAAACCATTGAAACACCACAGCACTAAGGATTTTAGCTTTAAAATGTGTAATATAGTAACATTAAAAAGCATCAGAATTAACACAATCCTGTGTTCTACCTTGCACAATGTGTGCTTTCAACATAAGAATTTATAATTGGAAATTTTATCTCATTTTCTGCTGAAATTCTCATTACCGCAATGTGTCCGGCTGTGTTTGAACATGCGTTATGTTGTAATTTAATCAAATTAACACAAAAATATTAAGAAAAAAAATAAATGGATGTTTTGCTAGACTACTTTAGATGACAGAAAAAATATTTACTGAATATTCATGTATAATAATGAAGAAAAATCAGGAAAATGATGTGTCCATGCCTGATGTTCTCATCCTCCGCAACACTTTTTGAGAACAGTTTAAGCACACATACAGAATTTTAATAAAGTTTGATTTTGGGTGACCAAGCACATGGACCAGTTACTTCAAGATGGCTACCAGGTAAGATCATTTTTTTACAGTTAATTTGAAATATTGTCTTGTCAGAATGCTTACACGACATTTTGATTATCATTACCGCAACAGATGCTTATTAAATGTTAATTTAATTAATAGAAGCATAATACTTTGATTTTAAATGCATGTGCAGAATCTCCAAATTATGTTCTTTCAGGTTTGTCATGTCATTTTGAAAATATGTCAGTGTTGATGTTTTCTGACTGTTGCGGTAATGAGATTTTTTAGGACTAATTTTTTAAATTATGTTACAAAAAGTGTTAAATGAAAAGTAAACATTTTTAAATTAATTAATTTACTCCAGACTTTGTTTTTCAATGTCTGGTGGGAAAAAAAGTAAATTTAAGCAATTTTTACATTTTCATGCTTGACATTTTTAAAACCAAGTTTTTGTGAGAATCACCCCCCCAGTGTTGAGGGGCTTTAGATCACGGGCATCCAGTTATATCAAATCTATCACTGTTTACCAGTATAGACCACCTAATCCAAGACCAGAGGGTGTCAAGACCAAGTGCGCACTCATATTATCCAAATCAAACTGTGCCCGAGCAGGTTTGACCCCCCAAAGCCTGGTTTGTTCTGTACCGTGCCCATGCGCCGCTTAGTTAATTGCACCCTGGCTGACTTGGATGTAGTTCAATTGGGCTCAGGTGCAAAACACGCAGTGGCTATGTTTACATGCACAAGAATTTGTCAATCTGACGGAGTTTAATACGATTGAAGGTTACGACAATACACCCTAAACATTGCAATCTGATCATTTACATGTACATTCTATAGAATCTGAACCAAACGTCTGCGCAAACGCACAGCCAGTGTTGCCAGATTCGCGTATCAAAACCATCCGAATGGACATTCAAAACTAGCCCAAAAGCCTCCGAATGACTGTCCACAGCCCAAATATCAATAACTAATCAACAAAATAATTTCATCTTTAACATGCACAAAAAATCAGAGGACTTGGCAACCCTACGCTGCAGACAGCATCCCTCGTCAAAACTGAGTTTGATAAAGTTGTTCTTCACAGGTTTTCAGATATATGTAACGAAAACACACTTTTAAAACACAATGCTATTTTATGCAGAATGTGCATTGTGTGTACAGCGCTTGACACCATTGACGTTAATTTAATAATGCGTGATGCCATTGCCTTGATATTGCGTGTTTCTGTGACGGGAATCATGTGATATAAGAGGTACACTGCAAAAAATGATTTTCAATAAAAAAAATTATTAGTATTTTTGTCTTGTTCTCAGTAAAAAATATCAAAAAATTGTTAAATTAAGAAGCTTTTTCTTGATGAGCAAAACGACACAAGAAAATAAGTCTAGTTTTTAGACCAAAAAGATCAAATTCAATATCAAGTGATTTTGTGCATAAAACAAGCAAAAAAAATCTGCCAATGGGGTAAGCTAATTTTTCTTGCATTTTTCTTGAATTTAGTGTTTTAGGAAAAAAGTGTTCAAGATTTTTTTGCTTACCCCATTGGCAGATTTTTTGCTTGTTTTATGTACGAAATCACTTAAATTTGATATTTTTGGTCTAAAAACTAGACTTATTTTCTTGGGTCGTTCTGCTTATCAAGAAAAAGCATCTTAATTTAAGAATTTGTAGATATTTTTACTGAAAACAGGACAAAAATACTAAGAATTTTTTTCTTGAAAATCATTTTTTTGCAGTGTAATTATAAGAGTTGAACTTGAGCAGAAATGTTCTGCGCATTTGCACAATGTATTTTGTAGGGATGCACCGAATCCAGGATTCGGATTCGGCCGAATACTGGGCTTTTTGACGGGGTTCGGGTTCGGCCGAATCCTAGATTTTTTTTCCACCGAACCGAACCCTAGGCTTGCGCTACGCTGGTCGACGTCACGCGGCCGTTGATTACACACATCGGGTGCTGACGTGGAGATGAGCTTTTTCTTTCGGTGAGCCTTAGGGGCTAGACACACCAAAACTTTTAAACACGGCTGAAAACGCCTTGAGAAATGCCAGCTGTTTTTCAGCCGAGCGCTTGGTAGCTGTGATGCTTCAGCTGTGAGCCGGTTGGTTGCTGTGGTAATGTCCCGCCCCTCCTACATTGTAATTGGACGGCCGTGTGAAAACTGACATTGACGAGCGGAGCTTCTCACTCAAAGTTAAATATAGTTTTCAGCGCGGAGATGCTTGCTTATTGGAAAAACGAACGTGTCGCAACGCATCGCTTTCATTATGCATAGGCTTATGGTAATTGTCAAAATAGTTTTCCAACTTGTCATCCTGGTATAATGTACAGTTAAAATTAAATAAAATGAAAAATACACTGCTGTGGACGTTGTATAATTCATTAATGTGTTTTACTGTGTTAATGGAATAAGGATGCAAGTAGGATTCGGTATTCGGTTTCGGATTCGGCCGAATCTTAAACGGTGGATTCGGGATTCGGCCGAACCTAAAAAATCTGGATTCGGTGCATCCCTAGTATTTTGCCATCCGATTGAGAAAATACTACGATTCCCGCGTTTACTTGCATGTTTTTTTCCTACTTATCAGATCACAGATCGGAGTACACCACCCCCTTCAATACGATCCAAATTTGCATCCAATCTTCCTTAATCGTATTGATTAAGGTGTTTACATGAAGGTTTTTCAATACGATTGAGCCATCAATACGATTACAAACATATTATTTGGTTGCATGTACAGTAAACATACCTAGTGTAATCGCAAATCGTGCCAGAACGGGTTCAAAAAGAGAGATGTCAATTAGACGACAACTCACCTTTGTGACCGAGACAAGACCAAGACCATCAAAAAATGGATGGAATTACATCTGTAATATTGTGGGTCTTTGTATTCATTTTGTTGATTTCTTTTTGGACTGTCTCCATTCATCTCTTACCGACAGTAACAAAAGAAATCAAATTAAAAAAAATTGTCAATGATTGCTTTTAACTCTTTCCCCGCCATTGACGAGATATCTCGTCAATCAAGAGAAAACGCTTCCCCGCCAATGACGAGTATTTCCGTCTTTCCGCAATACCGCCATTATCCACTAGGCGGCGCCCTTCCGCAACTTTTTAAAACCGGAAGTATTGCCCTATGGCAAGCGGCTGCATGTCCGTGTTTGTTTTAAAGATTGCTCTGAATGGGATCTCTATGAAAAGTCAGTAACAAAAATGGAATTATCTCTGCTTTTTGCTCAAAATGTGGTGTTTTTGCAGAAACCTACCCATATTCAAAAGCTGATTACAAAAGAACCACTGAAGGTAGGATGAAACTTTTTTTTTTTTTTTTGAAAGCAGAGGGCCTGTTTTTTTATTTGATATATTGTATGTTTATATATTTGAAGAAGAAAATTTTCTGGAAGGCATTAAACTTTTGTGAAAATGATGAAAAACGCTGGTGCTGGCTGGCAACTTTTTTAAAAAACGCTGGCGGTGAAAGGGTTAAAGCAGGTGTTTTTTTTCACATTAATGATGTAACACATGAATCAGACAATTTTTGTTTTCAGTAAATATATAAAATACAACTTATATCAAGATGTAGGAAAATGACCTGAAAAGAAGTCTTTTAACACAGTTTATGTGAATTTGTGCTTAAAACAAGCAAAATTATCTGCCAATGGGGTGAGAAAATTTGGCTTAAATTAAGTGTTTAAGAAAAAGGAAAACTTATTTTTAGATTTTTTTCCTCACCCCATTGGCAGATTTTTTTGCTCTTTTAAGTTTAAATTTACTTGAATTGTATTTTTTTTGTCTATAAACTTTTTGCTCATTAAGAAAATGCATCTTAATTTAAGAATTTTAAGATATTTCTACTGAAAACAAGACAAAAACACTAAGTAGTCATTTTTTGCAGTGAACCACTGCATTGCAAAAAATATTTTCAATAAAAAAAATATTAGTATTTTTGTCTTGTTTTCAGTAAAAATATCTAAGAATTCTTAAATGAAGATGCTTTAGCAAAACAACCCAAAAAAATGTATCTAGTTTTTAGACCAAAAATATAAAATTTAAGTGATTTCAAGAAAAAATTGCTTACCCCATTGGCAGATTTTTTTGCTTGTTTTATGCACAAAATCACTTAAATTTCATATTTTTGGTCTAAAAACTAGACATATTTTCTTGGATCATTTTGCTCATCAAGAAAAAGCATCTTAATTTAAGATTTTTTAGATATTTTTACTGAAAACAAGACAAAAATACTAAGAACATTTATTTTGAAATTATTTTTTGCAGTGTGTTAACTTTATTACAGTAACAATAATGTATTGCTTTTACTATTTACCAGACTTAATTATTCACTGTACAAGATTTACAAGACAAATATTCTTGTAACTATTACAAGACAAGATGAATTACTTGATGTCCATTAATCCACATCCAAACACTGCTCCCACATAACATAAATGACAGCAGTTGAAAAGTAAAGTGTTGTTTAATATTTTATAGAAACTATACAAATAGACAACCACTGTTTTTACTGTACAAAAATAAGACCAGGAATGTGTATTAGAGTGAATTTTGAACTCGTACATTGAAATAAACTGGGTAATGTGCCATTTTCATGCAGTTCATATGTAAAGGTTGTCTTTAATGAAACCCACATTCAGGTCTTAAATAGAAAGAGCAGATGGTGTAGGTAGGCTGAGCGTTCTGCTGAATTCTCCATATATGAGATATGAAAGTCTCCAGAAAGACCCACAACACACAACATTTGCTCAGTGAAACTCAACGTCATTACTAATAAACAAACTGATGTTAATCAAAAGATTTTTTACACATTGTAAACACATGATGTGTCATTTTGTGTTCCAATAAATAAAATAAATAAAAGATGTGTTAAAACAACACAAAGGCTGTTTCTCCATTCCAAAAGCACAGAACGCACTTGTGAGAATTAAGTTGTGTGCGATCTTCCTGTATGTCACCTGACCTCCCCAGATTCAACATTTATAAAGTGATAAACATACCATTATCTGCATTATTATATACATTATTTTATTTTATATTATGTCATTTTGTAATAGCAAATACATATTTTTTTCAGATACCAGGAAATAATAATATAATCTAAAAAAACTCAATTAAGATTACTTGTTCTATGCCAATTAAACATACATTTAAATATCAAATTTGCATTTTTAATGTATTTAATACTTAAAATGTTTACAAAAAAGCACTGGAGGAATTAATACAACTTGTCAACAACCTCATATAATTCCTTATCTAAATTTATATACATATATATGTACAAGCATATTTGTGTTATTGTTGTTAAGATGGCGTTAAAACAGTTGGGCATTCCTTCCTCCGTCATTGTTTTGCCGCAATAATGTCTGGGACATAAAGCGATTTCAGCGTGCAAGTCTGCACTCGATACATCATCAATATCAAAAACACATCTTGCGTTCTTGAGAATTAAAATTGAACTTTGACGGTTAAAGCAACACTATGTAGTTTTTCGACCTTTACATAATGTCTCTAAAATTATTTCAGTGATAGAACAACTTTTAACTGGACGAATTCTACTGCTGCTGCAACCTGAGCAGCCTCCTAGCTGCTACCAGCACACTCTGAAAGTGGCGGTGGAGGGTAGAGCACACAGCCCCGCCCCTCCCCCTGCCTACAGAAGAGTGTCTTATACCAGGCACTGTTGCACTTTTCAACCACATGGGGGAGCTGTAAGTCATTTTTACATGGAAACTACATAGTGTTGCTTTAATGATGTTGTTGAGCGAAAACACAAGGACGCAAGATCACTGAAGAACGCATGTGTCTATTTAAGGACAACACATTAAATGTGTTACTAGACACATCTCTGTGTATTATTGGAACAACACATTTGGTGCTGTCTCTTTAATTTATTTGAACACAAAATGACACTTGATGTAAATAGCATCACCTAAAAAAAATTTAATAAATGTAAAGCAGGGCTCAAAATTAACTTTTTTATTTGGTAGCACTGGTGCTCCCAACTTTAAAGAGTTAGGAGCACCAGCAAAAATTTAGGCGCATCCATCCAAAAATTAAAAAGCACCACAACTACAATGTAAATGTTAATAAATTTATTTTATAAAAATAAAACACCACCACCGGGCTTTACACATCCTATGGCCAGCATTTAAAAGTTGGTCTTCTATTTTATTTTATTTTTTGCTGCATAAATTCCTAAATTAATACCCAAATGCTGTTGAAATAGTATAGCAGCAATAATAATTTAACAATTACAGGTAACATGATTAAGATTACATAGAAAATCTAGCAAACACGTAAAACACTGATTAATTGTGACATTACAAAAGTGACCCTAATATAGAAGGCTAATATATAGCCTATTGGTATTGATAACTGCATTACCAGGATGCTTTTACTACTAAATAGGCAATGTTTTAAAAAATACAACAAAAACATACCATCAGCATTGTCGTATTCCACAGCAACATGGACCACAAGGATGTTTGTCGAATGTCCATTCACCAGCGCATGCGCACATACACCATCAAACACACTTTGACAGACAGGTCGGTGTCTCCATCAATAATAAACACATTTGTCATGACACGTCTTGTGTTTTTGGCACTTTCGCCATGTTTAAGCAAGGTACGTCTGGCGCTTAAAATGTTTTGATTCCGCCATTAACGCCGTTTTACAGGATTTGCAGTAAACACAGTAAGTTACATTTTCATAGCGGAGACACTCGAAATCTTTAAGCCACTCTCTCTGAAAGGTTTAACGTCAACTCGTATTTTCCGGTGGTGGAGTTACATTTGAATCCGGATCGTCGTCAAAAAATACAGTAACCTTGGCTGTAATCGGCTCGCTCTCGTCATGCTCGCGACGCGTTCGTCTTTTCACATTTCCGCGCTTCACGGCAACAAGGAATGACTGACGCTCATATTAGCCAATCTGCGGTCTTCATTAAACGCAAGAACTTAATGGTGAAATTTGATTGGTTATGTATCGTTGGAGAGAACACTGAACCTGGGACAGCGCCAGCACGCAGGATCACAATCAACTCGCGTCACAACAAAATGGGCAGTCGCACAAATGCTCCCAAATATATTTTAAGGTCGCACAGATTAAATTTCGGTCGCATATGCGACCAAAATGGTCGCAATTTCGAGCCCTGTAAAGCATCCTTTTTTAAGAAGTTTTGAAATCAGAAAACAATATCATGATGGTACTTAAAGCTAAATGTTATATGGATCAGCCTGATCTTTGTACATATTTTACAAATTGGCTAATTTTTATAAAGTAAATTGTGCAAAAATGTACGATTATCATTAAAAACAATAATGAAACCTAACCCCAACGTCACAGGGGTCAAGGCAAATCATACAAAAATGTATGTGGTCGTATGAATTATTGGATAGATACGCTGTCAAATTCTGGAGGCTGTAAACTTCTCTGTCAAATGTTTGTTACATCTTTGGTTAAATGATAATTGAATAATACATCATTAAAATCTACTTCTTTGGAGGACCCACATGCAACAAGAAACTCCAGCCTGATCTCACGAGAATTCATACATATTTTACGAGTTGGCTAATTTTAGGTAATCGTGCAAAAACTTATGATTTTCATGAAAACAACAACAAACTGAACCCCTAACCCCAACATCACAGGGGTCAAGGCAAATCGTACCAAAACTTACGAATGTGGTCGTATGAATTAATACGAATTAACCGACTCTAAAAAATATGTATGAATCTCGTAAGATAGCGTTGAAAACTCACACAATTGGACACGGGTGGAGTTCCTGCGCCCTAAACTTTATTACAGAAACTTGTAGAAATTATTCAGGTTTTGTTTTCCGATTTGTGATTTTCATTTGCACAAACATATATTCTTTACATATACACTTACAAATAAAAGTAAAATCTTCACACTGTATTTAATGCTACTATCTATAATAGAAAAACATCTACTGTAAATCCATTATGGCTATTTATCCAGAGTGATATGTAGTTTCCATATGGTGATGTTTATACGGTATCTTCTCATTTTTTTCTAAAACTGTGTTAGATAAAGTAACATCTGTTTAACTTATCAAAGTCTCAGCGAAAATCCAGATGTACAGCAGAAATGTCTACAATAGTACAGCCTGAGGATCTCTTGAGTCTCAGCATGTGTCTTGTCTTTTGGACTGAAATCAAATATCATGTGGTTTCAAAACAGCGTATCATCGATTTCTTCTCAGACTTCCCTTTAAATCTAAACAACGCAATAGTAAGTCAGTGAAAAAATTGTTGCCATACAGCAACCCCAGATCATAGAGGGTTCAAACTAAAGTTTTAGTTTCAGGCCCTTAATACCATTATTGTCCAAAGGAATAAACAGTAAAGATAAAAATGTAAAAAGTACACCAGGCCCAAATTTGGGGATCGGGGTGAGGGGTCCGGTGACCATACCATACAATCTCACATAATAAACACCCATGAGATGTCAAAACAAAAAGACAGCATCAGCGTTCAGTCATCAGCGAGTTTTCAAGCCACCGTCGGGTTTAATGAAACTCCTAAACACCTTCAAAAAGCTTTGCAGGGTTTTATGCATATATATTGGCTCATTGTTTTTCGGAAAACAACCCATCCCGTTCCATTCCCATGTAATTATCACCCTTCAGGTGAAACATAGGACAAATTAACCGCTGGATGCAAACTGCTGACAATGTTGTAGTCTGATCCATTTTGCATGATGACAGCGTTAGTGTTTTTGTGCACATCCTGATTACAACAATTTTGACAGTGGGTGGTTACTGTCAGGGATTGTTAAGTAGGGAATGATTTCTCGAGGAACTCTGAGTTTGCTGTTTTTTTATTCATAATAATTCATTGTTTGCATAAAGAGAGTTCATTAGTATCGCTTGTTTTGATGTGACACAAATCTGCACAAATCATCGGGGACAGGTCACCTTTGCGTGAATATTGAAGCTCAAAAAGTCATTACTTTGCCAAAATATATACAGTACAGATATTGTCTATAGTGCACGATATGGAAAATCGCATTTAAATGTCATATCTGATTCATTTACTTAATAATTTCATTGTTTATGCTGGCCCCAATATTATTTTACAAAATAAAAACAGGACACAAGTCAAGAAAGCAATTAGGCAGATTTACATGGATGTGCATGACTACCTTTCTCTTGAAATTCCCATCTATCAAACTATAAAACATACTATTAAAACAAGAATTGTATAAAATATTTTTTTCGTATTAATGTTAGCTTTCTATAAAGATATAAATGCAAAGGAGAATTGTTAGAAAAATCTTAGAATAGCAAGGTATTTCAACATGATGAGAATCCGTGTTTTTTTAAATAAAGTGTGGTACAACCACGTATTTACGTATTAACAGCTTTACAGACATACAGATTTGTACTTTTCCTATTCATAGATTTTAAAATCGTGGACAAAATGTTTTCAGTCGTATTTTGTGACTTATTTATTTAAGACAGTTTATTCATTTCCCTTAAGAAATGTTGACGACTTTCAGAGAATACACAATATTAAACAAGACTACACTTTAAAACTTTGAAATTCATAACATTTCTGTAATCATTTAACCATTTTGCAATTTTTTGTTTGTTTGCCATGACACACAAAAGGTTTTTTCTCCCATGCAGTCTTCTCCTATGCGATAATAATTACTCCAAAACACAACATAAATTAACAAAAGATGTTAATTTTATTGATTCACTGTAATCTTTAAAATTCATACGATTGAGAGAAACAGATCCAAATTCTGCCCTTTATCCAGTGATCTTGATCAAAGTTCTCAGCAGTGCTCTTAACTCTTTCCCCGCCATTGACGAGATTTTCTGTCTTTCCGCAATACCGCTATTATCCACCAGGTGGCGCCCTTCCGCAACTCTTTAAACCTGGAAGTATTGCCCTATGGCAAGCGGCTGCATGTCCGTGTCTGTTTTAAAGATGGCTCTGAATGGGATCTCTATGAAAAGTCCATCACAAAAATGGAATTATCTCTGCTTTTTGCTCAAAATGTGGTGTTTTTGCAGAAACCTACCCATATTCAAAAGCTGATTACCAAAGAACCACTCAAGGTAGGATGAAACGTTTTTTTTTTTGTTTGAAAGCAGAGGGTCTGTTCTTTTATTTGGTATATTGTATGTTTATATATTTAAAGAAGAACATTTTCTGGAAGGCATTAAACTTTTGTGAAAATCATGAAAAACGCTGGCGCTGGCAACTTTTTTAAAAAACGCTGGCAGTGAAAGAGTTAAACACCAAATCTCAAGATAAATTTTAATATTGCGCCTCACTAAGCTTTCTGACACATTGCTTTATGGCAGTGATATCAAAAGCTCATTGCCTCTTGCATGCCACATCACAGATTTGCGATATTGCCATCTTTCAGTGGATTTGAAATGCACGCCTTGACAGAGAGAAGCTGGAATAACAGATAGGAACATTTTGTGCCATTTTGATTTTGACTGTATTGAATGAATATTGCCCAAATTTGCCAGAGGTTAATCATTTTTGATACATCTTAGAATTTTGGTTTCAGTTTTTTAAATTAGCCTAAAATGGCTAAGCTACTCAAAAACCGACACATTTGATCCTAGGGCCCAAAAGTGCCCCATTGAAAACCATTATAACTGTCATTTTAAACCCCCATTTATCTTAACATAAACTAATGCATACCTTTATGTCAAGATATCATTTTGATTTTTATACTTGTTCTCCAGGTGGCCCTAATTTTTACCATTTCATGCACACATTATTTTACGATAAAAACATGGCTAATATAAACAAACTGGCATATAAAGGGTTAAAATGTCTTAATATTTGAAATTAATAAAAAATCATATTTGATATGTTTTAGGCAGAGGTAGTTAGAAAAAATATTGATATATAATATTTTTAGAGCAGTTTTTTGGAAGGTGTCATTTTTTGGCCTTGGGGACAAATAAGTTTTTTTTAAAGATCTCTTAAAAATTACTTTAATACTTCTCTGTACTCTTTACACTCCAGAGAGTACTTTGGTACTGCTTTTGAATAAATAAATTATTATGCTTTTAATTTCTAACAGTACATGACTTAGAGAACTACCGAGCCCCTAAGGTGACATTGGAGTAAAAAAAACAAAAGTTTAGTTTCGCGTGCTCACGTGAAACCATCACGTGCGCACGTGAAACTATTGCGTGCGCACATGAAAGCGAAAGTTTTACGTGCGCACACGATAGTATCACATTCACAAGCAAAACTAAATGCGATTTTCATGTGCGCACGCTTTATTTAATTTTTGCCTCATGTCCCCTTAGGGGCTCCATAATGAACTGTATTAGCGGCTTAAAATATCTTTTTAAATGCTATATTGATACAAAAATGTACGTTTTGTGTTTTTGACAGTTACGTGTCTATATATTAACAGTGAGACCAGTCTGAAATATTTCAATCTGTCAATGTGTCAAAAAAGCGAAGCTTTAAAGCCATTTCTAATTTCAGCTGAACAACATTGTATGATCCCAAGCACATGGCTACATTATGACAGAAGTGGTTCAACAGCTCTGTGTTACTCAGTCAAATCCCTGATTTAAATGCCATTGTGCAGCGGCATGACCGTGGAGCTAATCATCCTGCAAGAATGAGCCGAAATCCTACCTGAACTATGTGCAAATCTCATACATACTGGTACAAGCTGATACGGAATTTGTTAAGGGTCTGAATACTTAGGCAAAGCTTTGTAGATTATTTTAGGTTCACCTCTGCCTTTTATAAACCTTCACTTGAGGCTGTAATTCACAGCGCCTTGCATAAACTACCAGACGGCAAGAATTTGATGCAAACAGTCGGGGCTCAATTAGTCTCAGTACATGACGGTGTACCCACGCACCACCCACAATCCTTTTGTTGACCTTCTGATGTATTCTGCGCATTAAAGGGCAAAAGCTTATTTTAGTATGGAAAGCTTTAATCTGATTGGCTGGTTGCTACGTAATTTACAGAAGTCAAATGCAATACAAAAAGTGCATTAATTGCTTAGCATGTTTGCAAAGTCTGTGGCTTAAAAATGTTGAAAATACAGGTGCATAGTTTCAGTATGCTTTTTTAAGCATTAAGCCATTCATCTCATTTGTGAAACTTGTGACTCGTTTTATTTGTGCTGCTAAACTGCTGTGATGTATGAGTATTGAAATGTTTTACCACAAACTTGCCTCATTTCTCTATAATTTAACCCTCAATGCTGACTTACAAGATGGTAAATCGCTCCATGCAAATCATATTCAGCACTAATATCTTATGTGTTATTTTATTTGCATAATTTATAATTGAATCAAGTGTTAAGAGCAGACCGTACTCTGAAAATTTTTGCAAAATGATCTGTTTTCTGTACGACCATTCACTGAGACTGATGCACAAATGTAACAATTATTGTGATTGATTTCAAACTTAGCAGCCCTTAAATGTCACAAAAGCAAACAGATTAGTCAGACTGTCAGATTGGTCAGTGGGCAGATCTTAACCAGAAAAATTGCAGAGTAGATCAGATTTTATGCCAACAGTTCAATCAAATGGTGCAATTAAATGAAATTTGTGAAATGCATACAACAGAAAAAAAAATCTAGAATAAGCAAGTGAAATTTGTTGAGATATAAGTCAAACTAAACAAACATATGAAACCAAACAAACATATGTGTAGTCTGAAAAAACTGGAATTGGAATCATTGACACGGAGTCAAACAATGAGTTAAACCATCTTTAAATTTCATAGAAAATATTAATGACCAAAATCAGTCAAAATAATTAATCTAAAGGAAAGAATAAGTCTCACGAAATTTTGTGATATAGTCATGTAACTTTTAATTTTTTTTCACATATTGGTTCTTCAACTGTTTCTTCCTTTTTTCTTACCATTGTCGCTTCGGTTTAGGGTTACATTAACATAAAATTAAATCCTTACCCAAACCCAACTCTAACCTTAGCTCCAGGCGACAATGGTTTAAAAATCAGAAAATATCAAAAATAATTCCGATTTTTTTTTTTAAACCAATACTTCAAGTAATATCCTAACCCTAAACCGAAGCGACAATGGTTTGAAAATAGGAAAAAACAGTTGAGTAACCAATAAGTGACAATCACACGTAAACAGAAATTCGTGATACGTTTAAGAAAAAACACGGAAATTCGTGGCAGTATCATGAAAAAAGAATCAAAAAGTTACGTGACTATATCACAAAATTTCATGAGACTGTGTAGCGATACGATGGTTAATAATGGCCCTCAAATCTGATTGGGTGAGAAGCATTCAAGAATGTTTTACCAGCCTTGTCTCACTGTTAATATGTATGTAGTATTAATAAGTAACTTTTAAAAACACAAAATGTATTTTTTATGTTTAAATATGCGGCAGTGTGCAATATAGACGTATTTGCAATATTTAATCATAGCATTATTACATTTTACTACAAAACATAAAACATTTACAAATCTTTCATACCATAAAGATTGCTGTATAATTTCCCTTTAACCATTTTATCAATAATGTTAGCAGCCTATCCTTACCACAAACCTTACCCTAAACCCAAACCCAACCCTTAAATATAAAAAAAAATAAAAATATAATGTATTCTTTTTATATTATGCAATTTAATGGGCAGAAATGTGTCACTTATTTTGTAACAATAGTAACTATATAACATTTTAAATATATTTTAACATGCTAATACAGTCCTACCCAAAACAGTTTATTAAAATCATGAACTGTAGACAGACACATGTAATCAAAATAATTTATTTATTAGGAAATTCTCAGTACTAAAAGTAGTTAAAAAATGAAAAGCTACAGCCGCGGCCCTCTCTGGAGTTTATGAAATTCAAAGAATTATAAAAAAAATTATAATACTTTATTTGTAACAAACAGGAGATAACAAATTTACAAACGTGTGGAGAGCCGAAACGTTTCAGCACTCGGACACCACCGTAAGGGTTTTAAAAAGCATTACTTTAGGTTATTATCTCACTGTATCCAGAGGTCATCATATACAATAAATCTGTGTGGTCGCATTTAAAAAACAACATACAAAAATGCAATATTTGCTTTTGTTTAAAGAAAAACATTAAATTACTTACCAGGCTACAGGTGAAGCAGCTCTTTATGCCTTCTACCTTCTTATAATCGATCCTCATTTATGTCCAATAGTTTCAATAATAATCTTTTACATTTTAATCCTTTGATTTTTCATATTTAAAAACGTTTGTGTGCTGCTGCGCATCCATGTGTGTAATAAGCAAACGCGTGTTGTCTTCTCGTTTATAGGCGCATATTACTAATGCACTCTTTAAATAACAAAAACAATATTGGGCCATTGACTTTAGACGATTTTTTCCAGCGGAAGAACGATATCTGGGGATTTTACTTCATGAAAGTTGCGTTTTTTTGTGGCCTCAGTATTTGTATTCTGTGATAAGCGTTTTATAAAAGCAAAAGGTACTCAAGGCTATTCTGTGTTGTGTCACAGCTCTCTTTAGTAAAAACAATTTTGGTGAATCATGATTTATTTGTCAATGCTAATGTCCTGCACAAATTCATGTGTACACACGCTTGACCCATCGATGATGATTTTCCACCATGACAATGAACCCGTGAGTGAGTCAAAAACCTAAAAGAATTTATTGAAATTTTCACCTAGAAGAAGACATACTGTACCAAGCCACAATTTTCTGCAGGTACTTAAACTTCAAAAATACTTTTTTTAAATAAAAAATATCAGGGTTGTCTTAGGTTAACATTTTATTTTAATAGTCTACTTTAGAGTTTTATTAGTTTACTAAAGGTCTGGGAACCATGGCAGCTTTGAATGGCCAAGGATTGCATAAGAGGCCAAATGATTGACACTTAAAGCAACCAATCACATTTCGCTTTGTCCCGCTTCATGTTTAGGGGCTTGGAGATGTCCGGGGCGCAACCATTATTCACAAACACCCCTAACGTTAATAACAACAATAGCAAACACGTTAAAATACCTTGCATACCTTGCATAAAAGCTTTCTTCTTCGATCAGACGACTTTGTGTTGTTTTCGGGTGGACTGTTAAAGATCGCGAAACACACATCTCCCGGATAATTCAACCAATCAGAGGACGACTTTGAAATCTGCTGATGTGTTTCCAGAAAAGTCTTTCATCCTGTATGTGTCTGACATTCAGCCAATGGTCTGTGGGTTCGTAGATTTTACTAACTATAAGTTACTTCAGGTTAAACATCTGACATCTTTTTAACTGTTGTAACAACTATTATCTTCTTACCTGACCAACGGCATGTGTAGAGAGTGTTTGGGAAACCTTTAATTATTTTTGTAGTCAAATTAGTGCTGCTAATGTCGTAGAAAACAAGTTAACATTTAATTAACATGTTTTATTAAACACTTTCATTCAATTTCAATCATTTTTGTTTCAAGCTGCAATTTATGCAACAATACTTGCGTTTTTGGTCAGGGTTGTTGTGTAAATTCCTGTGGAGCAGATGTTTTAGTGGAAACGTAGTCGTGGGAATGAGCAGAAATGCACATAATTGCATTATGAGAGATGGCACACAGAAGGGGTCCTATACTGTCTTAACAACAAAACCACTTTCCCATTCCTATATATATATGCAGAAAAGAAAAAGACAAAGGTTTTCTTTGAAGTTAAAGAGACGGGGAACATGCTATAGAGTCTATAGAGATATATAAACAATACCACAGATTCCAGAACGGAGAAAGTGTGAGCGTACATGTGTTTGAGTGGGAGTCAGCCATCCATCATTCTGTCTGTATGGGACGTGTAATTTAGGTCAGAACCGTACACTTACGAGTACACGAATGCATATGCCAATACTTGGCCGAGACATTAGTACGTGCTCCTGTTGTACACATTTAACATGCGATCTTGCATTACTGCAGCAGTGACAGACCTCAACAAAACTCAAGGGGGCGATAGGGTTGCCTTCAGTAGCGGGGTTAAACTGGAGAACGTCTTCAGGTAGCTAGATATGAAAATGTCGAAACTTTAACAAATCCAACCAAATAAAGCTTAACTTATATCTTCAGTGTTGCACTGCCATTATATTTCACCTGAAAGAGATACAACAAAATTAAATCAGTGTAGCAACATTACTATGCAATCAGCTTTCTGTAATTTTCCAACACGGCATGAAAAAATAAAGCTTGCATAGCGACGACAATACAGCTGAGCGACAATAACAGTTTGCGAATATTCAGATAGCACCCACACTCATGTTACAAGCATTAGTGATGCGCGGGTCATTTTATAACCCCATGATAACCCGCAGGTCGGGTTGGGGCAGGTAAAGAAATTGTCTCTGTGCTGGGCGGGTCATTAAAAACAAAATAAAAAACATGAATGTGGTGTCCCATTCCCTATAGACTATATAAAATACAAACACTGCTTTGTAAATATTGAAAATGTTTAACATTATCATATCTTCTTATAAATACGACCATGCTGGTTTCTATGGTTCCTAAGCGTATGTTGTTGCCAGTTTACATGGCGATGTAATCTAATGCCTGTTTCCAAGCACTTTTAGGCTCAAATAAAGCCTGTTTTCATTTACATTAAAATGCCTATTGTGTCTATTCAAAGTGCCAGTCAGGTCCAATTTCTAAGCTTCATAATATTGTTAAGGAGTCCCCAACAACAGGTTTAAATGCATGCAAGGTCAAAAAACACTGTCATTTTCTCAAAATGTAAATTTAATATTACCCTATTTCTCAGAGATCCTCAAACGATTCGTTCAAAGCTGCTCATAGATTCAGTCTGCCTAAATCCCCCTTTCGGTAGGCTACTCTGCTCTGATTGGTCAACCGACACAGTCTCCCCAACAATAGTGCAACCAGGCATGGGGCGGTTACCAGTTTCAAGCTATACCAAAGTTTTAAACAGTCAAGGTTTCAAAACCACTAAAATGGTCTGTGATATTGTGTCTAAGGTATGAGCCGTTTTATACAAAATTTAGTCATGTGATTGATTTGATGTCTACATTTAAAGGGGCAATAAGTAGGATTTACCCCCATCTAGTGGTATTTAGTATTTTTTGTATTTTGAATTAAAACGAACAGTGCTCTCTAGCGCCTCCCCTTTCCAAATGCGTGTTGCAACTACGGTAGCCGTTATGTAATCGCTGATCTCCTTGTCCATTGCAGCTGGTTCACGTGTTCTGAATGAAAACACGTTGTGGAAATGCGTTGGTAGGCTATTGCTTTTTGGCCCTCTCTGCTATTATAGTTTAACAATATGGCGGAACGATATGGAAGCCTCATTGGACTTACTCGTTCAATGTAAGTAAAGAGGAGAAATTCTAAGCTACAAAGAAAAGTCAGATCACTGGCAGAGGTCATTTGACACCAACGAGGATATTTATGAATAAAGACATTGATTTTGATTAAAAATCCTAAAATCCTACTTACACTCCCTTTAACTCTTTCCCCGCCAGCGTTTTTTAAAAAAGTTGCCAGCCAGCGCCAGCATTTTTCATGATTTTCACAAAAGTTTAATGCCTTCCAGAAAATTTTCTTCTTTAAATATATAAACAAACAATATATCAGGAGAAAGAACAGACCCTCTGCTTTCAAACAAAAACCCCGTTTCATCCTACCTTCATTAGTTCTCTTGTAATCACCTCTCAAACATGGGTAGGTTTCTTCAAAAACACCCAATTTTGAGCAAAAAGCTGAGATCTTTCTCTTTCACGTGAGGCGCTACTTCCGGGTTGTATAAGTTGCGGAAGTGCGCCACCTGGTGGATAATAGCGGTATTGCGGAAAGACGGAAAATCTCGTCATTGGCGGGAAGCGTTTTCTCTTAATTGACGAGATATCTTGTCAATGGCGGCGAAAGAGTTAATATACATTACAAAAATATTTTATATTTTATATATATATAAAAATAAAAAAATTTAGTGTTGCAGTGCAATACCGCAACACAGTGAAACCATGGTATTTTTGCCTAAGGTTATCATATCGCCAGAATCTTATACCAGCCCATGCCTAAGTGCAACATAGTGCTAGCGTGACTTAGAATAAGCTGACCGGTAGGGATGCTCCGATCGATTGGCCGGCAATCGGTATGAGCCGATAATGGCATTAAATGACTCAGTCGGTACTCGCTAAATTTGCCGATCTCATGAACCGATCTTTCGTTTCCTTTTGTCATCAAAGGGATCCTGAATGCGGCTGCAGTTTTTTTACGTAGAGTGAGCATTTTTACAACCCATTTCTTATGTGCGACGTAAAGATTTGGATTTCTCTCTTTGTCTTTACAGCGATATGTGTATTTTGTATGAGGACCCGCTTCGGTCCTAACAGCGCGACACGTCTTCACATTCCCATCAAACAGCGTTTATAACACATATCTATCATGGACAATTGCATCCTCATGCTAAAAATTTATTATTTGCATGCGTTTTAAAGTTCTGACAGTTTAAACTTTCATTTTTCTCACAGCTGTTTTTGTCATCAGTGCACGTGTACAGAGCGATATCCCTCACGTCTTAAAGATACAGTAACCTAATTCATATAAATCCACTCTCTGCTCTTCACTAAGGTCTTCATACGGATCCATATATATTGAATTCATACAGTAAAGACTGTGAAGTGTATAATTTTCATTACTTTTAAGAGAAAAACCTTTTTAAAGAGATTTTAAATATCTCTTTGCAGAAGAAATTTGGTAACACTTTATTTTACGACCCGCAAAGTACGGCGTAATTAAACCGAATTTACAGCGTACCTATTTGTAACAACAGAGTACCTCTACAGTACGTACTTGTAGGTATAAGGTAATAATATTTTAAGTTTGGGGTAATAAGGGGGTAAGAATATGAAGAATTATAAATTATTTATACTCTAAGTATTTTATAACTACAGGGTACCTATTGTAATATTACGGGGTATGTATGACTTA